>NC_037670.1:78537140-78780310 GCF_003255815.1 Theropithecus gelada
TTTTTTTGAGACAGAGTCTCGCTCTGTCACCCAGGCTGGAGTGCAGTGGCGCGATCTCGGCTCACTGCAAGCTCCGCCTCCCGGGTTCACGCCATTCTCCTGCCTCAGCCTCCCGAGTAGCTGGGACTACAGGCGCCCACAAGCGCGCCCGGCTAATTTTTTGTATTTTTAGTAGAGACGGGGTTTCACCGTGGTCTCGATCTCCTGACCTTGTGATCCGCCCGCCTCGGCCTCCCAAAGTGCTGGGATTACAGGCGTGAGCCACCGCGCCCGGCTTAGATTTTATTAAAAGAGTTCATTGGGAAAGCTGTAAGTTATTCTCCCTACCTAGCAGATTTAAGCAGTGAGACAAAGGCCTCACATTCGTGACATGCTCTTAAAACCCACACAATAAAGTGATTTACATTTTTAAGAACCATTAAATACTGTGAATTGATTATTTATTAGTGTATTTAAATTAATTTATGTTTTCTTTCTCTCTCTAATGTTTTCTCTCGATTTTCTCTGTTGAAAGTGGTGTTTCTCTTTATTTCTCATTATTTTATCTGTCAAGAAGACATGCTTTCCAAACTCCGGATATATTCCCTATTTTACACAACATATTCTGGTGTTTACTCTATCCACACTCCTTATATTTTTATAGGCCCTGGTTCTACTAGTTTTGCATTTCTGAACTTTTACAGCACTCTCATTCTGGCAATTAAATATGTTTTCTGTTATTTCCACTGTTATTTCCACCTGTGCTTTCAGCTTCAAGATTATATTTTTTCACTGACAGCAGTAAATCTTTTTCTCTTCTTTTTCCTGCCTTGCAGTTCACAACATAAGAGTAAAACAAGGGATTCTTTTCATTAATTCACTTCTTCAATAATATTTATAAAGAACTTTCTGTATATGAGGAATGGTGCTTGGGTCAGGTCACCAAAATGAGCCATTTGTGGCTCAGACAAATGAATAACTATACTCTTCAGCTCTGTCTATTCAAATGTCCTATCCCTGAAAAGCAGAATTAAACCAATTAAGGCCTTGTGAGTCTGAGGCACATCCAAATGACACATTCTAAGATAAAAATTCACAGAACTTAGACCAAAAAAAAACACATGAAAATGCTCAGTGTATCGCTGGGTATCAGAGAGGACACAGATCTGCGCCAGGAATCTGAAGACCTGAGCTTTGGCTTCAGTTCTGCTACAGCTTGTTTTGTGACAATGACAATCCACTCTGCTACTCTGAGTAGCTGGTGTCTGAAAAGTCAGGATGATGGAGAAGACCTTCTCTAAGTTTCCTTCCGGTTCTAAAATTTTATGAACAAGCAGCAAGGTAAAATTCCTCCAATTTCTAGCCAGAAATAACAGAATGAAATTAGAAAAGTTAAAACTGAGGGTACTTGATATAATTCCCCTCAGTAAAAGCTTAGTGGATTATGGCATTGTTCTCAAAGTGGTGAGTTTAAAGCTTCCCTGGTTCAAGATAGTTAAAATAAATCCTGCTAAGTTTCATGGCATATATTCTCAGCACTTCAACAAAGCTTTTGAAAACACGTGAGAAAGTAAAGGAAGGAAACAGATAAATGAACATTTTTCTTCTGGAATATCATTGTATAAAAGAATTTCATGAGTCCCCAGAAATATACAATTCTTTGCTTCTTAAACAGAAGGAAAAGAAATGAAATAATGGTAGAATAGACTTGCAAAGCACTCACTTAGAGTGACAAATTTAGAAATTAACTTTTTTTTTTCCCCCCACACAGGACTGCAGCTTCACAACATCAAATGCATTTACTGTTGTGTACAGCACATGAGAATGTTAAGGAGACACGGGAGTGCACTATGTATCAACATAACAATAAGCCTGAGTGACAAAGTAGTTGAATTGCAGGAAAATATTTTTGGAGCAAAGTGGTAACAGCTGCAATAAGGCATGAGATAAATTGTGCAAGATCCATTTAGCTCAGGAGACCCAAGAGGAAAAAAAGAAGCAGCAGAAGGAGGTGAACATGAGCTTATACTGTGTTAAAATCCAAGGACTGGGGAAAACTCCCTGGGCAGCAGAGGAAAAGTGCCCAGGAACCAAACCCAATGCAGGAGAGCGGAGCCTGTTTGAAGGCATATAGAGGATGTGGATCATCGAGGCAACACACAGAGAGAATTAATGAGTCAGAGCAGAGTTGGAACATAAGATTCCCATAATGTTATTTTACTCTCTTTTCAAAATTCAGTATTCTTCCTTGGAAATTTGTACCATGCCCCCTAAGTGAGCTTCCATATAGCTTCACGGGAGAAACATGAATTGGTTCCAAAGAAGCAGAAGGCATGAAAATTAAAAGTGGATGTCCAAAAATGTGGCCTCAAGTGTAGACAGCTGAGAAATAAAGCAGAGGTCCGAAAGCCGCCAACTATAAGAAAATATATTCTCGAATGTACAAAACTCTGTTAACATGTAAGTGAGACAATGGTAACGTTACGCCCTAATGGAATCAAATTCAAGTTTAAACAAACATCAAGGTGGTTAGGTTTTTTAAGTCAAGTCAGAAAACTCAAACAGATGACTCCCCTGGTAACAATATCTCAGATACCTTATCCATGCATTGTATTTCATATCTGCTATATTAACTTTTAGGATTTTCTATTTGTAAAATGGCCAGCATAGAATTGGGATAAGACTTCACTAAACCTTAACTGAAATATATGAAGCACATTGGAATTGGTGGATGAATTGAAACAAATGTTCAAAAAGAATCTTACAGGAAAATAGAACTTTCTCCCTGTGCTCTGCTCGGATGAGGCTGTTTTAAAGCAGCGTGCATTGAAACCAAAACATTCTTGAACATGAGCAAAGATAGATGAAGGGAAGCCATGGATGGATGCCTGCCCAAAGCACCTACCTTGCCTTACAAACTCGGTAGGTCTGGGAGAAGACACATGGGGCACAAGGCTTTTTGGCAGGACTAACACATAGAACAATAAGAATAAGCAAAGATATCCTGGAAGCATGCTGAAATACCTTATATTTGTGCTAGGTTTTTTTATGACACAAAGTTCTTTTGTGGAAGCTATAACTGACATTTTCCATATGAGTAAACTGAGGTTTAGAGAGATTTCTAACTTAACCAACAGTGCACAAGCTGGAAAAGAGATCTGTACCCAGGACTTGACACCAAGTTGAATGCTCTTTTCATTCTGTTGCCTTCTTTCTTAATCCAATGGAGTCTGCGGTGGGAGAGAACTGGGGCATTATTCAAGGGGTTTGCACTAACCCAGTCAAAGATGCTTGCTATGGAGTTCATGTAATCGTAAGTCAGGAAATCTCGATCCATACATCCAGAAATGTACTGAGGCAGGCAGGGCACGAGAAAGAATCATGCGTGTGTTCCACCCTGAGGATAGCATGTGGGTAGGAAAGGGAAAGGAAGGAATTGCATGTTTATTGAGCACCAACATGTACCAGACACTGAACTAGGTATTTCACATGCTATTGATTTTATTCCTGCCCTAAGCAGTGGATCTTATAGGTTCCATTTTATAGTGGAGGGAAATGAAGATCAGAGAAGTTGAGAAACATTCCCAGCATTACCTAGCTAGAGGGCAGTGGAGCCAGAATTTAAAATGAGTGGGACTAACTTCTAAACCTCTGCTTTCCTTTATACCATATTGCCTCACAACGTGTATGCATATTTAAACTTTACAGGTTGCAAAATGCTTTCACATACCGAATTTCTCTTGATCTGAAGCACAGGGTTCACAGCTGTACCCCAGTCTTGGTAAAAGGAAAATTTGGCTGGGAAAGGAGAAGGTGCCAATTCTTTCTGAAACCAGAATCTGAGTTTCCTTTGTGGAAGAAAGAAGCAAACTGTCATTTTAACAGGCTTCTTCTTCTCTGTTATACTTCATGACATGCTTTCTATGTAAGCAGTACCTGTCAATCACAGATTTCAGAGTTTATTACAAACAGCGGGCTGGGTCTTGAGGTAAAGAGAGAACATCTCTTATGAAAGAAGGCTGTATCATTTTCTCTTCAGACCATGAGGACTGAACCAAGCCCAATTACAAAACAGTATCCCTGAAAGCAAAACGCCAGTGAGCATACAGTTGGAGATTGCTTTCTTCTG
Source organism: Theropithecus gelada (assembly GCF_003255815.1). NCBI lineage: Eukaryota > Metazoa > Chordata > Mammalia > Primates > Cercopithecidae > Theropithecus > Theropithecus gelada. The sequence goes on from NC_037670.1 coordinate 78,541,249, forward strand.
GGCAGGGTCAGGGAAAATAATCATGTTGAGTTTTATGACCCAGCATGGAAATGTTAATTTACCAAATATTCATGAATAGGTAAAGAGAGAACTTCTTGTCTTCTAGCTCCAAATCCTCCCTCATTCCTTCCCCTCATCTCTTACCCACATGGTATATGGTGCTCATTAAGAAAACAAAACAGTAATGAGTCAGTGATCTTCATAGATTAGATAAACAAATAGATGTTTTCCTAATGCATTGGGCTAACTTGTACTAGCTGCTGTTGCAATCTCAAAATATCAATGGCCTAACACAATCAAAATTTATTTCTCACTCATATCAAATGTGGATCAGATAAAGCTTTTTAGTTGGTGTTTTCTTCACATGGTGACTCAGGCATCCAGGTTTCTTCCACTTTGCGGCTCCTTCTTTTGGATTCTAATTTGCCCTGAACTTTATCCTTTGGGTTTTGTGGAAGGAAGATGGAAGGTTCATTATGGGGAAGACACACCGGTATGTAACTACCTTAGCCCAGCAGTGAAAAAGTCACTTTGCTTACATTTCACTGCATGGAACTCATCACATGGCAAGTCTAGCTGCCAAAAAGGTGGAATGTGTTGAGAGGCACTGCATAAAAAGTCTTCATTCCCTCTCCAAGGGACACAATATGGAATCCCACCAGTCCCTGCATGCAGCTCAAGCCCAGTTTTGTGGCAATGTCTGGTTCTTTTTTGCAAGCCCAGATGTAGCTCCTCTTGGTCTGGAAACCTATGAACAAAAATGACAAATTATTGATCCCTCTCTGCCCCCACAGTGTACACTGCTGGAGCAGGGAAAGCATAACTGCATCATAACTTTCATTCAAAAAATGGAAGGCAATGATGCCACTGCTCTTGACCCATCACAGTTAAGGAATTACTCTGGGCAGACATGGGAAGAGTTTCTATTGAGGAGAGAGAGTGTCCTTGATTATGTTCTGATTCTATTCTGTGCCAGAAGTCCACTGTCCACCAACCTCAGGGGTCATTGGCTCCTCCTGGGAGGAGCCTCCTTGTCCATCATTCTTCTTCTCCATGTCTAAAGTGGGGGTTGGGAGGCAAGTCCTCATTTGGAGGCCATACAACTTTTGAAGCCTGCTTCCTGCATATGGATGTTTGGAGGTCCAAGATGGATGTAAGTCTTCAACAACTGGAGGCTGCTCAGGCTTGCAGTTTCTCTAGCAATATGGGTTCCTCAAAAACTTAGTAGACAGTGCTTGCTTTGTCAGCATATAAGCTAAAATTGGAACCAGAGAAGATTAACATGGCTCTTGAGCAAGGATGACATGCAAATTCATGAAATATTTTATACTTTTTATAATAAAAAAAAAGCTTAGTAGACTTATAATTGATTTGCTTCCAGTGATTCCCCTCCCACTTCATTACTGTGCCCTGTGTCAGTAGCCAGACCTAAAATGCTTTCCTAGACATGGGCTTTTTACAGGTGAACACGCTTCCTGATTTAACCAGAGATGAGGGGTTCCCTGGAACCTGGGCTTTCGATTTATTGGTCAGCCTAGTTTTTCATGTCCACATATTTCTATTTTCCTTCGTCCCATACTTCTCCCTCTCTCAATCTCATGGCTGCTACCTTGAGGCTATCTGGAGCAATCTGTGGGAAGAACACACCTTGCAAAATATTAATAGGTTTACTATTATTATTAAACTAGTTACTATTTATTAATAGTTTGAGAAATAACATCACTCAAGCATTTCTAAACTTTAACTCTTGTTATTTGGTTTTTCTAACCCTGACAAATTTCTAAACCTTCTCTATTACTATTCTTTTTCATTTCTGCTTGTTAATCTGCCAATTCTTCTTGGAGCTCATCTTTTTAGAACCTTACCTTGTTAACTGCAGCCCATAATAGACAATGTAGATTATCACTATGAATAGCTAAAATACTTTCCAACCATGTCTAGAGTCAGAAGATATGTGACTCATCCCCTCAGTTATCACAGACAACAATTTTCTTAAATGTTTTGCCTCTCTGTGTGGCAAGAATCATGGTCTTTCTGGCTTCTGGTTTGGTTTTCTTGCTGGTGGCCATTTAACTATTCAGCTGATGTCTCCTATTTTGGGGATTTTTATGGCAGCATTCCACTTCAACACATCAATTTCTACCTTCGTTAGAGTAGAGAAGGCAAATAGCCATATCAGACACTCCCCAAATCTCAGTTACTTAATCATTTTCTTCCTCACTCATGTCATGGACTGATGCTGGTCAAATGACTGTTCCCCAAGTGCTGGCTTAGAGATTCAGATTTCTTCCACTACATCATTTCACCACCTTGGATTCAAAGAGTCAGCGTACAGTTGGAGACAGGATGCAGGAGGCACAGCAGACACTTACCTGCATCCACTTTAAAGGAACATACATTCCTTCAGCTCAGATTCCATTGGCCAGACAATAGCAAAAGAGGCCAGAATGTAGCGGGGACATGAATATCAAAAAGCATACATGGGGTCTCCTCTCCTCCTATAGCACAATGAGATGGGCCTTGGCTCTGTTTACTCCTGAGGTTCAGACCTCTACTCTCTCCCTACATTCCATGATGAAGAATTCCTTTCTCTCACTCATAATTGCTTCTGTTATCCCCATCCCTCAGGGGCTCTTCTTAGCCAGTTATACCTGTAGAGTAGATATAACTGTCTGTCTGCTTAGGTCTTCCTTCCTTATATACATCAATGATGATATGATAAGCCCTTTCTATTTTAGAGGATCTCTACTAATCACTAAAAGTCACAGAAGAGATCACAGAAGCAGCCATGTGCAGACAAAGCTCTGGGAGCCTTAAAAGTGTCTAGAGGCTTGATCCTGGTCCATAGCTCTTAACATTGAAGCTGACTATTGGGAAGCCCTCTGGACTAGTACTCTGAACTATTGTTCATGAAGGAAGATGCTATCAGATTTCTTCCTTTTCAATATGAAAGGTGTATAAAAGTAGAGCTTTAAATGACTGCCAGAGAACTCCCTTGAGCAGCTTTTGCATGAGTATGTAACACAATGCTGCTTTAACAAATGGATTCCAATCTGCTGCCCATGGTGATAATAGCTCACTTTTACTGAGCTGAGCTTTTTCTATCCACCAGGCATCCTTCTAAGTGTTTTACATTTTTAAACCTATTTAATATTCATAGAACTGTCTATGTTATGAACTATTATTATCCCACTTCACAGATTTTTTTAAATGAGGCACAGAAATGATAAGCAGCTTGCCCAAGTTCATATAGCAAGTAAGTTGGTAGAAGTAGAAGTGATATCCTACTGTAGAGTCCATACTTATAGCCATGTAACAAGCTGCCATAATATCAGTGTAAAGCTTTTAAAAATGAGAGGATTAATTTCCCTTCATACTTCTTTTTTTGGCCAGTTTGAAGAAAAGGGGATTATCCATCATGCTTGGGTCTGCTGCTTTCTCAAACATAATTGAATCTTTCCTCTGAGGTCACCTCTCAACTCTCAAAGCATCTATATTTCTTCAGCTCTTATTAAATTTCAAATTAAATAACTTTTATATGGATATTTATTTTATGCCTGCTTCTACATTAGACCAACAGTTCCCAATACTGGTCAAAGTCTGATCCTCAAGCTAGGTACAAAAAACTCATCTGGGTGCTCTTTAAAATGCCAATCTTTGGGTCCCAGTATAGACTTACTGATTCAGAATCCTCAGGAACTGAGTTCAGGAAATTATTATTTAAACAATGCCATAGGTGATTCTTAGGCACACTAAAACTCTGATTATTACTGCTTTAGACAATTGTTTCTGAAATGTGGTCCACAAACCAGCAGCAAGAGCATCACCTGGAAACTTGCTAGAAATGCAAACTCTTCAGCCCCAGCCAGAACTACTGAATCAGTAACTCAAGGGATAGGGTCCAGCATTCTGTGTTTTACCAAGCTTCCAGGTGATTCTGATAGGCTAAAGTATGAGAACAACTGCTCTAGACCATAATGACCTCCAAAAAGGTTTGTTTTCTTCCTGTATCACCAGCACCCGGCTAGCTCAATGTCCAACATATAGTAGATAATAAGTCTTTGCTAAAGAATATATGGATAATGAGTAATTAGTTAAAATGGAATGCTAAGGAAATAATCCCATAACAGGAAAAAATCCTAGTATTGTGAGCCATCATGGATTTGTTCTGAAATCATGTAAAGCTGACTGTCTACTTGGATCACACAGTGGAAAGATGCTTGCTTCTTACTCTCTCTCTCTCTTCTCTCTTGTTAATAGCAGGTTAATGGATTCATTTGGAACATCAGTCATAAGCTAGTATCTTTCTGCAATTTAGGTAATAGTACTTTGACTTTTTTTTTAATTTGATGGAGTGTGAGGAATATGGAAAGTTAATATGAAATTAATTTTATAAGTCATTCATAATTTGAAAAGTCTAGGGTCACTGCATGTGCAAAAATTCCTGTACCATAAAATGATATCTAATTTAGAAACAGATTAAATCCTTACATAGTGTTAGGCAGTAGGGGGAAAAGTGGACATAGGTTTAAAATACTAGTTCAAGCCTATAATATATAATATGCCAAAATATCATATATATAGTGTGTGTATATACATACACACAAACAAGGCACTAAACATGTATTTTATATATGCAATATGTGCATATACTTGTGTATAGGTGGATAGATAGACACACAAAAATGTTTTGTAAAAATACAAGAGCATTTCTAGTTCAGATACAATACAGAGCAGATGCAGTTCAACCTATTCTTCCCACTAATTAGAGTAAAAATCCCTGGACATTATATGTAAAGCAAACATAAGAAAACTGATAAGTAGAGAGAAAATGGCAGAACACATGGAGACCTTGACAGCTGAGGAAATACACGGCACCAGGTATCCCATCACCAATGGAGAGTAACCAGGAACTTCCCTCACTCCTGGAGTAGTAATGGAGGCCCAAAGGAGAACCTGAACTTTCACCACACCTGGCAGGAACAAAGGGAGGCAGACCTCTTTCTCCACCTGTCTAGTGTCAGAGGAAGACTTCTAAAACAGAATGTTTAAATAAGATCAATGATCTTGTAACATAATAGCCAGGATGTCCAGAATACAATAGGAAAGCACTTCTCACACTAAGAACAAGAAAAATCCCAACTTGAATGACAAAAGACAATTAACAGGTGACAACACCAAGATTATACAGAAGTTAACATTATCTCACAAGGATTTTAAAACAGCCATCGTAAAAAATGCTTAATGAGTAATTACAAACACTTGAAACAAATGCAAAAGAATAAGATCTCAGCAAATAAAGGGAAGATATAAAAAAAGAATCAAACGAACAATTTAGAATTAAATAATACAGCAACCAAATTACAAAACCTCAATGGGTAGATTCAACAGCAGAATAAAGAGGGCAGAGGACAGAATCAGTAAACTGGAAAATAGAACAATAGAAATTACCTAATCTAAATAACAAAGAGAAAATAGCTGGAATAAAATTAACAAAGACTCAGAAATCTGTAGGATATAAAAAGGATCTAATATTTTGTCATTAGAGTTCCAGAAAAAATAGAAAACAGAAGGGGATGAAAACAATATTCAAAGAAACGGCCAAACATATCTCCAATTTGGTGTCTTACTCTGTTTTGTGTTGCTATAACAGAAATGCAAACTTGATACTGGGTAATTTACAAAGAACAGAATTGTATTTCTTATAGTTCCAGAGGCTGAGAAGTCCAAGATCAAGTCTAGGATCTGGTGATGGCCTTCCTACTGTGTCCTCACCTAGCAAAAGGCACAAGAGAACAAATGTATTCCCATAAGCCCTTTTGTAGTGGCATTGATCCATCCATGAGGGTAGAGCCCTCATTACCTAAACACTGTTCAGAAGGTCCCACTTTCCAACGCTATTGCACTGGAAATTAAGTTTCCAACACATGAATTCTGGGGGACACATTCAGACTATAGTGTTTCATAATGACATAAATGTAGATATAAAAAGCAGAGTCATCTCAGTTAGGATAAACCCAAAGAAATACACACCAAGATACACTATAGTTAGTTTCTGAAAACTAGACTACAGGAGAAAATCAACTCAAATGACAGCAGATTTGTCATCAGATGTGAATAAGAGAAAGTGACACAATAATTTGCAGGTATTTAAAGAAAAGAGCTATCAATGCAAAATTCCATATCCCGCAAAAATATTCTTCAGAGATGAAGGAGAAATAAAGAAATTCTCAAATGAAGGAAAACTAAGAGAATTAGTCACTACAGACCTACTGGGGAAAAAAATGGTACCAGGAAATTCTTGAAACAGAAAGGAAAGAGTAAAAGAAGTAATCTAGGAACATCATGTAAGAATAAAAATACAATGGCAGGACCGGGCACAGTGGCTCACTCCTATAATCCCAGCACTTTGGGAGGCTGAGGCGGATGGATCACCTGAGGTCAGGAGTTAGAGACCAGCCTGCCCAACATGGTGAAACCCCGTTTCTACTAGAAATACAAAAAATTAGCCAAATGTGGTGGCGGGTGCCTGTAATTCCAGCTACTTGGAAGGCTGAGGCAGGAGGATCACTGAACCCAGGTGTCAGATGTTGCAGTAAGCAGAGATCACGCCATTGCACTCCAGCCTGGGTAACAAGAGTGAGACACTGTCTCAAAAAAAAAAAAAAAAAGGCAAGTGTCAATATGAGTAAGTACCATAGACTTTTCTTTTCTTGGGTTTTTTAAATTGTGTGATGTTTGATGCAAAAACTATAACATTATTTTATAAGGTTATCAAGATATTTAGAGGAAATAGTTAAGGCAATTATATTATGAGCAAGAAAGGGTAAAGGAATTTAAAGTGAAGTAAGGTTTCTACAGTTTCCAAGAACTAGCAAAATGTCAGTATCAATAGACTCTGATAAGTTATGTATGTATAACATAACACCTAGAGAAATTACTTTAAATTTTTATATAAAGAGATGTGCTAAAATACACTATTAATAAGTTAAAAACTTATTCAATCCATAGGAAGACAGAAAAAAGAAAAAACATAAAATGGCAGATCATATTATAAGCGGCTTATAAGAACCTTATTTTAAATACAGCAGTATAAGTAGATTGAAAGTAAAAGACAACATTTTCTGTAATAGCCCCAAACTGAAAACAACAAAAAAGTGAATGGTTAAATGTCCCTCAAAAGATGAATGGTTAACCAAACTGTGGTGTGTCCACACCATGGACTACTCAGAAAAAGGAGAAAACTATCAATACATACAACAACTTGGATAGATCTCAAGGATATTATGCTGAGTGAGAAAAAGTCAATTCCAAAGGACACATACTGTATGATTCTATTAACATGATATTCTCAAAATTAAAAAGATTATAGGATGAAAAACCAATTAGTGTTTGCCAATAGCTCAGAATGAGGATTGAGAGAATTAGTGAGTGTGACTGTAGGAAGGTAGCAAAAGAGAGCTCTTCATGGTAATGGAAAATTCTGTATTTTGTTTTCTTTGTGGTTATGTAAATTTGTGTATGTGATAAGATGGTATAGAACTGTAAAGAAACATGGTAACAATACTAATTTCTAAGCTTTGATGTTGTACCATAGTTATGTACAAATAATCATAGAAAAAAATGAATAAGGGTACAAGATGCTTCCCTGTACTATTTTTGAAACTTCTTATGAATTTATAATTCCTTAAAACCAAAAAGTTAAATAAAAACAAATTATCATAGTTTATGTATATTTTTATTTGTTATCTTTCTTTGAATTTTTTATTGTGGGAAATACACGATACTAAATTTATCATTTTAAGCATCCAAAGTCTACAATTCAGTGGCCTTAAGTCCATTCACAATGTTGTCCAACCATCACCACTATCCATTTCTAGAATTTTTTATCAGCATAATCAGAAACACTGTGCAGATTAAATCATATCTCTTTTCTATCCCTTTCACCCAGGCCCTGTTAACTTCTATTATGCTGTCTCTGTAAATAATTTGTCTACTCTACATATATCATATAAGTTTACTCATACAATATTTTCCTTTTATGTCTGGCTTATTTCACTTAGAGTAACGTTTTCAAGGTTGATATATGTTGCAGCTTAATTTAGAATTTCAATGTTTTTAATACTAATATTCTATTATATGAATATGCCACATTTTATGTATTCATTTATCTGTTGATGGGTATTTGGGATGTTTCTACCTTTTGACTATTGAGAATAATGCTACTATGTTTTAAAAACTCCTGCATAGCAAAGGAAACAATCAACAAAGTCAAGAGACAACTGGCAGAAGCTCAGATCACTAAACAGGAAAAAAATCTCATAAATCCGATTTTAAAATGTGCAAAAGATTTGAATAGACATTTATCAAAAGAAGACATACAAATGGCAAACAGACATATGAAAAGATGCTCAAAATCATTGATCATCCGATAAATGGAAATCAAAACTATAATGAGATAACATCTCACCCCAGTTAAAATGGCTTATATCCAAAAGACAGGCAATAACAAATGCTAGTGAGAATGTGGAGAAAGGGAACACTCATACACTGTTGGTGGTAATGTAAATTATACAACCACTATGGAGAACAGTATGGAGATTCCTCAGAAAACTAAAAATAGAGCTACCATACAATCTAGTAATCCCACTGCTAGGTATATACCCCAATGAAAGGAAATCAGAATATCAAAGAAATATCTGCACTCCCAAGTTTATTGCACCACTTAGATTTGGAAGCAACCTAAGTGTCCATCAACGGATGAGTGAATAAAGAAAATGTAGTATATATACACAATGGAATACTATTCACCCATAAAAAAGAATAGGATCCTGTCATTTGCAACAACATGGGTGGAACTAGAGGTTATTATGTTAAGTAAAATAAACCAGGTACAGAAAGACAAACTGCATGTTCTCACTTATTTGCGGAAGCTAAACATTAAAGCAATTGAACTAATGGAGATTGATATGGTTTGGCCGTGTCCCCACCCAAGTTTCATCTTGAATTGTAGCTCTCATAATTCTCACATGTCATGAGATGGATCCAGTGGGAGGTAATTGAATCATGGGGGTGGATCTTTCCTGTGCTGTTCTCATGACAGTGAATAAGTCTTACGAGATCTAATGGTTTTATAAATGGGGGTTCCCCTGCACAAGCTCTCTTGCCTGCCTCCATGAAGATGTGTCTCTGCTCCTCCTTCACCTTGCACCATGATTGTGAGGCCTACCCAGCCATGTGGAACAGTGAGTCTAATGGACCTCTTTTTCTTTTTAAATTACCCAGTCTCAGGAATGTCTTTATTAGCAGCATGAGAACAGACTAATACAGAGATAGAGTGTAGAAGGATGGTTACCAGAGGCTGGTAAGGGTAGTGAGGAAGTAGGAGAGAAATGGGAATGGTTAATGGGCACAAAAAATAGTTAGAAAGAATGAATAAGACCTAGTACTTGGTAGCACAACAACGTGACTGCAGTCAAACATAATTTAATTGTACATTTTAAAATAATGAAAAGAGTGTTATTGGATTGTTGTAACACAAAGGATAAATGCTTAAGGTGATGGATACTCCATTTACCCTAAAGTGATTATTACGCATTGCATACCTGTATCAAAATATCTCATGTAACCTATAAATATTTAAACTTATGTACCTACAAAAATTTAGAAAAACAAAAATAATGCTACTATAGACATTGTTGAAAAAAATCTCTGTTCAGGTCCCTGACTTTAATTCTTTTGTGTATATACTTGGAAATGAAATTATCGAGTCATAGGGTAATCCTGTTTAATTTTTTGAAGAACTACACTAGTGGTTTCCAAAGCGGCTGCACTATTTGATACTGCCACCAGCAGTGCACATATATTCAAATTTTTTCATAACCTTGCCAACACTTATTTTCCTTTCTTGAAATAAACAGTAACCATCTTAAAGAGTGTGAAGTTGTAACTCACTGTGATTTCGATTTGTATTTCCCTAATTTATTAGTGATGTTGAACATGTTCTTATTGGCAATTTGCATATCTTCTTTGGAGAAATGTGTATTCAACTCCTTTGCCCGTTTTTTTAATTGGGTGGTTTTATGTTTGTCAGTTGTAAGAGTTCTTTATATGTTCTCGGTATTAATCCCTTATCAGATGTACAATTAGCAAATACTTTCTTCCGTTCTATGAGTTGCCATTTTACTCTCTGAATAGTGTTTTTTGAAGCATAAAAGCTTTTTAAATCTTAATGAAGTCTAATTCAGATATGTTTTCTTTTGTTGCCTGTGTTTTTGGTGTCATATTCAAGAAATTATTACCAAATTCAATTTCATGAAGATTTACTCCCCTGTTTTGTGTTATAAGTTTTACAATTTTAGGTCTGGGCACAGTGGCTCAAGCCTGTAATCCCAGCACTTTGGGAGGCTGAGACGGGCAGATCACGAGGTCAGGAGATCGAGACCATCCTGGTTAACACAGTGAAACCCCGTCTCTACTAAAAAATACAAAAAAACTAGCCGGGCGAGGTGGCGGGCGCCTGTAGTCCCAGCTACTCGGGAGGCTGAGGCAGGAGAATGGCGTAAACCCGGGAGGCGGAGCTTGCAGTGAGCGGAGATCCGGCCACTGCACTCCAGCCCGGGCGACAGAGCGAGACTCCTTCTCAAAAAAATAAAAAAATAAAAAAATAAGTTTTACAGTAGTAGCTCCTATATGTAGGTCGACCTACTTTTAGTTAACTTTTGTATATGGTGTAAAGTAAGCATCTAGCTTCATTCTTACGCATGTGGATAACCAGCATCCCCAGCAATATTTATTGAAAAGATTGAGATTGTCTTTTCCCCACTGAATGGACACAGCACTGTTTGTGATATCGTTTGACTATATATATTTGTGAGGGTTCATTTCTAGGCTCTCTGTTCTATTCCATTGGTCTATATGTCTGTCCTTATACTGATACCACATTCTTGACTACTGTAGATTTGTAATGCATTTTAAAATCAGAAAGTATGAATCCTCCAATATCTTTCTTCTTTTTCAAATTACTAGGCTTTTCAGGGTTCTTTTAGATTCCATATACATTTTAAGATAGATTTTCCTATTTCTGGAAAAAATTTCATTGGGATTTTAATAAGGATCTCATTGAACGAATAGATCACTTTGGGTATTACTGTCGACTTATAAATGTTGACTTCCAGTTCATACACAGAGTATCTTTTCATTTACTCATGTCTTCCTTAATTTCTTTCAGCAATGCTTTGTAGTTTTTCCTTCTTGTTAAGTTTATTACCAAGTATTTTACTCTTCGTTATTCTGTTGGAAATAACATTGTTTTCTTGATTTTATTTTCAGATTTTTCACTGTTAGTGTAGATATGCTATATTCTTAAACTTATACAATAAACACTATTCATGTCATTAAATGACTTTCAATAGTATGACTTTTAACAGCTACATAAAGTCCTATTTGACCACAACATAATTCATTTATCCACTCCCTAATTTTGGCATTTAGTTATTTGCAATTTTTTTGCTAAAATATATAAATCTACAAAGAACATTTTGTTTAAAATTTTTGTTTACATCTTTCATTGTTTCCCTTTGGTAAATTTCTAGAACTAAAGTACTTAGGTAACAATAGCATTTTAAAATATGATAGACGGATAGCTAATGATATATGTCATATATTTGCCTTCCAGGAAGAGTGTATCATCTCATGTCATCCCACAGTGAAGAAGAGTTACTGTCTGAATTCATCATACATATGGCTGTTTATTATAATTTCTAAATGTATCTTCCAATTTGAAAGCGAGATTATCTCTTTATTTCGATGAACAATTATTTTGTTTTTAATGAATAGAATAATTTTAATTCCTTATTGCCTATGTGTATTACTTCTGTTAATTATGTATTAATACTTTATACAGTATAAATTGATATACTTTACATATTTGAATTGACATTTTAAATATATCTTCTAAAGATTATAATATCAGTGGATATTAATGATATTAACCCTATGGTTGGGGCAGGTAAGCTAGCACATCTGTATTATGCTCTAGGATAGATTGCTGCCTCAATCGACCCTGCTTCCACAAAGCGCCTTTTCCTCCCTGTCCCTCTGAGGTGGAAGGGTGCCCATTACTGCCTCTAATCACCTGTGACAACTCCCAGCCTTTAGCCCTTTTACTCCCTCTTTCACCTCACTCATTCTTTTTTCTCACCTTTGTGTGAGCACTGGCGGCTGTCTTGGTTGTCTGAATCACATGAACGCTACACAAATACCTGTACAGAATCAGCACAACTTAGTACAATCGGATAGATTAATAATTCCCAAGATGTGGCTGGGTATATTTAGGATAAGAGATTCACAATTTCACCAATTTTCACTTTAACAGTAAGAAAAGCATGCCTTACATGTTATATGTTAAGTGAGATAGTAAAGGTTACTAAAATTAAAAAGACATAACTGAGAACTATTTGACTTTTGATAAGATATTCAGAAAAATCACAATTTATACAAACACAGAAAATTGGAATTCCATTAATACCTAGAAATAGTGATTTATTTTCACCATATGATTAGTATTGTCTTGAATTGTCAAGTTTCAATTTCTGTTAATTTTTGCATCACAAGTTACCATCATCCTATCTGGCTGTTTGATTGTTGATCATTTGTTTAATTCTACAATATATAAGAATGTATACTTAAATTAATATTGCTTTTTACCTATAATTTATTAAGCACTAGCACTTCTGTGAGTACAGAAACCATCCCCAGTTTTGCTCATTTTATCCCCATTCCATAACACAGCTTCATATTCAAGAATTGCTCAGTAAATATTGGAGCAATAAATGAAAATATCTACATTTTAGTTCATGCCTTATAGCTGATGTTAACTATAGTGAACATTTGTTGTTTGGGACACCCACCATTACTGCTTTGGAGTGTCACCCCATTGTGCAAGTCTTATGAAGAGGCAGAACTCTGCCTCTGACTCCTTAGCAAGGATTTGTGGACCCATGACTTAGGATCTACAATCAGATGTGTCTGCCTGGGAATTTGACTCCCTGAGGAGCGGCATAAAGGTAGAGAAATAATCAAAAACTTTTTCATAATAGTCGAAGAATCTTCAGTGTTCCAGCAGGAGCAGCAGCAATCTGAAAGTCTTGTGGTAATAAGTGCTAAAATTCCATTCTTGTGTAATGGCCTTGACTATGTTTTAGGTTCTTTCTGTCTGTCTTTCTTTTTTCTTTTTCTTTATTTGCTATATAGTTATAACCACTTGAACCTTGCATGCTTTATAAGACTTATTCTCCAGTCTTTTTTCTTGGTTCTTTAAATTTCCAAATATTCATCCAAAACATTCATTTTTATACTTGCTAGTCTAAATGAGTTTCTATTGTTTACAACCAAGGATCCTTACAGAAAAAAAGAAAGATACTGGCAGTGGAATCCAAACAAAACACTTTCAGGTGAAAGGAAGAACCTGCTGTTGATTAAGTGAATTAATTAATACTATATCTAAAGTAAACTCTTAGTATTCACACATTCTAATCTTGCAATTGAGGGCATTCTGTAGTAAGCTATGCGTTGAATTTTAAAAATTAAAAAATGCAGTTGTTAAAGACAATGCATTGTGTGACATCACTGCTCCTGCCATAGAAAGTGAACTCGAGCATGGGGCATACATGAACTCACAGTGGGGGAGTCCACTAAGACTGCCCAATGAGTTCAGTCACCTATAGTCCCTGGCTTTTATAAGTACTTTTTCCTAAAATGATTTGCCTGAAATGGAACTCGTGGTCAAGGCATTACTTCTTATATTCTCTTTTTTAATGATCTTTCCTTCACCTCACAAAATAAAGGCTGACCTCTCACATCCCATCCCCAAACTTCTTACTATGGTACATTGTAACAGATAATTGTAATAGTAATAATAATTGCAATCATACTTTTATAAAATAAAGGGACAAATAGAGTAATTTTTAGACTCTAATCTGCCTTTAATCAAGGCACCGTAAACCTGCAGAAAGCCTATTTGAATAGTATTTTCCTACCTCATAGATCAAAGTGTGGTGTTAGAAACTGGATACTTTGGCTCATATTTGAATGTTAATTGACCTGCTTCTTCGATTCTGTAATGAAAGTGAAGAATTCTTTGCCCTGTGGAAAGATTTGTGACTAAAAGGCAAAAAGTGCATGAGAAAGAAATACTTTAGCCAGGTGACAAATTTTGGCAAGCTTGTCTGCCTAATTCCTCTATTTTCAAGTAAACTCAGAGGTAGAAATGTTTTTTCATAAGGTCATACATTAACACACTAACTTGAATTGAAAAATTAAATTATATTTCCTTTCTGACACAAAATAATTCTAATTTGGCTGAGTAGTTCACAACAAGGGCTGACTTTACCAGAGTGGTTATATGACAGGAACATCCCATTAAGTGAGTGAGCTGCATACGTTATTCTAAAGTTTAGTTTTAAAACATGTTTAAAAGGTTTGTGATAAGATAAAATATTGCATTGTCAACAGCACTAAAAGGATTTCTTTTTATTTTCCGAACTTTCCAAATTCCTTTGGGTTAAGTGCCTCAGGATGAGAAAGTGATAGGAATATTCAACAGTCATTTTTAAGCCTGCATAAAATCTTGAGAAAGTAAATGACTTCAATGATTGGATAACAAATTCTTTTGTTACAGTCAAATATTTTGACTGTAAAAAATTGAAAGACATCTAATCAAGTTGTCAACTGAGAGATCATTAAAATAATTTGTATAACAATTCAATAAGTGTATATGACATATAACTTGGAAAATGTTCAAATAACTGTGTGTGTTTACACATACATACATACACACACAACTACAACCACAGCAATAATAAACTAAAAAACTTGATATAAATGCTATACCATTCTGGCAGCAGTCAAGCTGATCCTAGTCAATATACAACATTAGAGCCAAACTGATGATTAAATGATTTCCATGCTGGTTACTTAATAATCAATGCCTTGCTGCCTAGGTGCTGTTGCCTCTCTTCCAGGTTGATTCAGAGTTATATCTAGTCAGTGAAGTGGTGTTGTTGTGTGGGGTGAATACCCTGGGTTTTTTGTCTCATGCCAAGAAGACTTAGGACATGGACACACACAAGGAGTGGGTTTAGGAGCAGAGGTTTAATAGGCGAAAGAAAGAGAAAGAACAGCTCTCTCCTTTATAAGAGACAGAGACTTCTAAAAGGAAAATTCGACCAGTGGCAGGGTGCTCTGGATTTTATAGGCAAGCTTGAGGAGGCAATGTCTGGTTTATGTAGGGCCCACAGATTGGTTCCACTAGATGTGACATTTACATAGTGCACAAGGAAGGCTGGCCATCCCACCTTAATCTTATTATACAAATGGGCTTTCCACTTGGCCAGCACCATCTTGTCTGCTCCTTACTGTACACATGGCTGGCAAAGAGAAGGGAAGATGGATCTGCCATTTTGAACATGCATAGTCCCAGGTAGCCTTTTCCTATTGGCATAGCTGCTGGCATTTACCCGTGAACACATCTAGATTGCTTGTCTATGTCTGCAGCTCAATTTTACAGGCTTCTCTTTGTTAGAAAAGAAAATGATTTTGGGGCTGTTTTTCATTAAAAGGAAAACCTTACCAAGGAACCCCATACCCTCACTATTCACCTAAGTAATTTCTTCTTAACTCCCATATCATCAGTACCAGTACTGTGCCAGTTATTAAATATGTTTAAAATTGATATGGTTTGGCTCTGTGTCCCCACTCAAATCTCATCTAAAATTGTAATTCCCATATGTCTTGGGAGGGATCTGATGGGAGGTGATTGGATTATGGGGGCAATTTCCTCCATGCTGTTCTTGTAATAGTGAGGGAATTATTACAAGAGCTGATGGTTTTTAAAAGTATTTGGAAGTTCCCCCTTCTCAGCTCTCCTCTCTCTTGCTGTGTTGTGAAGAAGGTGCTTGCTTCTCCGTTGCCTTTTGTCATGATTTTAAGTTTCCTGAAGCCTCCTCAGCTATGTGGAACTATGAGTCAATTAAATTACCCAATCTCAGGGAAGTTCTTTATAGAAGTGTAAAAACAGACTAATACAGAAAATTGATACCAGTAGAGTGAGGGTTCTCCTGTAAAGATAACCTAAAAATGTGGAAGCAACTTTGGAACTGGCTAATGGGAAGAGGCTGGAGCACTTTGGAGGGTTTGGAAGACAGGACGATGTGGGAAAGTTTATAACTTCCTAGAGACTTGTCAAATGGTTTTGACCAAAAGGCTGATAGTGATGTGGACAATAAAGTTCAGGCTGAGGTGGTCTCAGAGGAAGATGAGGAACTTCTTGGGAACTGGAGCAAAGGTCATTCTTGCTATGCTTTAGCAAAGAGACTGGCAGCATTTTGCCCCTGCCCTAGAGATCTGTAGAACTTTGAATTTGAGAGAGATGATCTGAAATTAGAACTTATGTTTAAAAGAAAAGCAGAGGATGAAAGCTTGGAAAATTTGCACCCTGATGATGCTGCAGAAAAGAAAAACCAATTTTCTGGGGAGAAATCTAAGCCAGCTACATTAATGTGCCTAAGTAACAATGAGCTGAATGTTAATCACCATAACAATGGAAAAATGTCTCCAGGCATGTCAGAGATCTTGGCAACAGCTCCTCCCATCACAGGCCCAGAGAGAGGCCTAGGAAGAAAAATGGTTTTGTGGGCTTGGTCCAGGGCCCAACTGCTGTATGCAGCCTCTGAACTTGGTGCCCTCCATCCCAGCCACTCCAGCTCCAGCTGTAGCTAAAAGAGGCCACAGTACAGCTTAGGCTTCCTAAAGAGTTGCTTCAGAGGGTGCAAGCCCCAAGCCTTGGTGGCTTACATGTGTTATTGGCCCTGCAGGTGCACAGAAGTCAAGAATTGAGGTTTGGAAACCTCCACCTATATTTCAGAGGATGTATGGACATGCTTGGATGTCCAGGCAGAAGTCCACTGTAGAGTCAGAGCCCTCAAGGAGACCCTCTGCTAGGGCACTGCAGAAGGAAAATGTGGTGTTAGATCCCCCACACAGAGGTACTGCCTAGTGGAACTGTGAGAAAAGGGCTACTGTCCACCAGACCCCAAAATGGTAGATCCACAACAGCTTGCACCTTGTGTCTGGAAGAGCCATAGGCATTCAATGTCAACCCATGAAGGAGGAGCTGCCCAAGGCTGTGGGAACCCACCCTTTGCATCAGCATGCCCTGGATGTGAGACATGGACTCAAAGGATATTATCTTGGAGTTTTAAGATTTAATGACTGCCCACTGAAGTTTGGACTTGCATGGGCCTATAGCCCCTTTGTATTCACCAATTTCTTCCTTTTGGAATGGGAACATTTACCAAATGCCTGTACTCCCATTGTATCTTGGAAGTAACTAATCTGCTTTTGATTTACAGGCTCATAAGCAGAAGGGACTTGTCTTGTATTGGATGAGACTTTGGACTTTGACTTTTGAGTTAATGCTGAAATGAGTTAAGAGTTTGGGGGACTCTTGGGAAGGCATGATTGGTTTCAAAATGTAAAAAGGATGAGATTTGGGAGGGGCAAGTGGTGGAACGATATGGTTTGGTTCCGTGTCCCCACACAAATCTCATCTTGAATTGTAATCCTCACATGTCAAGGGAGACACCTGGGGAGAGATGATTGGATTATCATCGGGGCAGTTCCCCCATGCTGTTCTTGTGATAGTGTAACACTATTTGAATTCTAGTTTCCCATCAACCAATCACCAGTTGGTTTCAACAACAATTATTAAGCATTATGTGAAGTAATCATTTACTATAATTTATTAAATGGAGGCTGTTTTGTTATTGTTTACTGAGATGTGTCTCTTAAGAGAGGAATGGACTTTATCATTAACCTTTAGGGAAGTGGAGATTTTTCTTTTATTTTGTTAAAAAAAGTGAATTAAACAAAAGCTTAACACAATATCTTTACTTGAAGAAAAAAAGACTGTTAATTGAGAAATAGTTTTGATTGTCATAATTATCTCTGAATTTACAGTTTTAAAAACACATGAGAATTGTTTTAAATTCTTAGCCCTAAATCCAACTCATCTTACATGTTTGCAAATTAGTACATTTTTCCTATAACTCTTGATATATATGTTATCTACATGATTTGATGTTAGTTTAAATATTTCTCCTGCTTGTGAAGGTAAAATATGTTCACTAAGGAAACTTAAGAATATAGGAAAAAGAATACAGAAAAACAAACAAAAATTTACCCACAATCTTGAAGCCCAGAAATAAATATTTATTTATTAAGATCACAATTTATATGTGTTGCCTTTATTAATAGTTTATTAAAAATACCATAATGATAATAAAATGTAGAAGAATATTTTTAATGCTTACCAGCTCTTCACAGAAAACCTTAAAATATAGTTTAAATTGGATTTTTGTTGCTATTTAAGAGAAATATAATAGAATAATCAATGTTAAAATTTTAATTGATAACATTATGATAAAATTACCTTACATTGATGTTACTATTAATATAGTTGATATTAATTATCATATGTATATTATAATTAAAATAGCATTTATTGTGTAGATAACAATAAATATTTATATAATATAGTGTTAATGTAATTTTTATTGATAGTAATAATGTAATATAATTTTATCACATGTAAAAATATTATGATGCAATTACATTATGATAAAATTATGAGGGCAAGTATAATAGATATATGAGTTTGAGGAGAAACAACTACATGAAATTTCTGATTATTGATATCATTTTGTTTATTTTTTGATATGGATGATGGAGGGTATCAAGTTGTTATGGTATTTTGATTCCACTGCTATATTAAAAGAGTAACATAATTTTACTATAAAATGTCAATATTTTAACTATGTTGGAAATAATTAAAGTTATTATGCAATTACTTAAATTTTTGTTGAAAAATGTAGGATGTCAAATTAGAATATGTGAGATGAACCACATTATTTTAAAAGTTATTTTAGCAAAATTTAAAAATGTTAAATGGTGCTATCATATAATCTCATAAAAAGAATAAAGAATTCAAGCTCAGTAAGTTTGACGTCTGTATCTAATAGTTCTGAACAGCTTGAAGTTCACACTCTTAAATTCTGAGTTCAAGGCATGGACTGTAATCCAAAAGTACCTTAGTCTTGCTAAAATCGTTTCAATGGTTGCAGCTATAGGGCTCAGATGGCTGAATACTATTCGAGTTAGATCTCATATATTGCTGAATTATAACGTCAGCAGCATCTCAAAATCTCTCTGTGAAAGAATTGAACTTAATGGAGAACTTGGGGAAACTGGAGAACTCTAACTTACAATTCTGAAACCTTTGCTGGCTGAAGCAACCCCTCTGCTTGACTGATGTGGCTTTACTTGCCTGAGTTGTTACCAAATGAGAGAAAGTCAAATCTCCTCATACCGCAACCTGTACCCACCTCTCACCATCTCCAGACCATACTTAAAGTTGTAGCTTAACCTGCCCCAGAGGTCATTACAGAATTAAACAAGGGAAATCTTACATATGGAGGACTTGGATTCTATATCTGAATGTTCACTGCAGTTACACAAGTGCGTGTAATTGTCAACACCCACCAATTATACACTCAAATTTTGTGCATTTTATTATATGTAAATTTTAACTTAAAAAATCTCTAAACTAGTATTTCATGCTACTGACTAATATGTATGCTGAACTTTTAGGGGCATGTATACTAAGTCTACAACTTACTTTGAAATGCATAAAAGAAAAGCAGATTAAAGAAAGATAGAACAGAGAAATAGAGATGTGGTAAAACACATGATAAGTGTTAACAGTAAAATCTAGGTAGTTGGTATATATGTGTTCACTGGAAAACTTTTTTGTTTCTTTATATTTAAAATTTCCCATAATAAATGACAAAAAAACTAATAACTACTAATTTTATAGACAAAATAAGAACTACTTATAGAAATTTTTTGGGGGGTTGCTCATTTAAAGAGGAAGGAAATCAATTTTAAAAATTAGATTAAAGCTGATTTTACTCTACACAACTAAAAATAATGACCACTCATCCATTCCCAGACCTGGAACTCCTTAAATAGAACAGAATGTTTAAATTTGAGAGAGGATACTACAATCATAATCATAAAACATACAAGGTATCTACCTACCTTCTATTCTTTCTCAAGAGATTTTGGGGAGCTTGTTGGGATCAAGTAATAAATAGTTTTGACTCTAGACCACAGCCTAGTAGACCCTTTGAGATCCAAATCTCACTCTGTAGGTATATCAACTGTTCTTCAGTGCAGAGGTGGAAAGAAAATCAACAAGCAAAATTCCTATACCAAGTCCCAAATCCATGAATGAAGATATTATAGTAGAAGGGTGAAGTAGGAGCCCTGAAGCTCCCTCTTCCTTTCAGGTCAAATAATATAAAAACAATACTGAATCACTGTGTGAATTAGGGTTTAGTGTCACTTTTAGTCTCGAAACCTGAAGGCCTGGCAATTCTCCCCATATCCCAATTATCTAAAGTCAAATGTGTAAAAGTTGTATTATGAGGTTGATCATGTGGAATGATTTTAATTATAGCTAGGAACTGTAACAAAGGATATAGTCTTGATACGTGGTAGGCAATTATTAAAGTGACAAATGTTTGTTTTACTGCTTCCCACAAAAGATGAATAACCAGAAGCATTATACTTTTATCTGACAGGGACAGCACTGCATTTCACACCAGGATTTCATCTCATCTGCAGATATGTATCACAATTTATTTAAGAGAAACTTCCCTGTTCTAAGGCAATGATTACTCTGGTCTGTTACATCGATAAAATCATTAAAACAGTAATGCTTCTATGTAGTTTTTTGTTTTTTTTTTTTAAGATGGAGTCTCGCTCAGTCACTCAGGTTGGAGTACAGTGGTGCAATCTCAACTC
The DNA here is from genome assembly GCF_003255815.1 of Theropithecus gelada. NCBI lineage: Eukaryota > Metazoa > Chordata > Mammalia > Primates > Cercopithecidae > Theropithecus > Theropithecus gelada. Next base: position 78,562,174 of record NC_037670.1, read on the forward strand.
ACTGCAACCTCTGCATCCTGGGTTCAAGCAATTCTTTCTCAGGTTCCCAAGTAGCCGGGATTACAGGTGCCTAACACTATGCCCAGCTAATTTTTGTATTTTTTGTAGAGACAGGATTCACCATGTTGGCCAGTCTGGTCTCGAATTCCTGGCCTCAAGTGATCCACCCACCTCAGCCTCCCAAAGTGCCAGGATCACAGGCATGAGCCACCACACCCAGTCAGTAATGCTTCTATCAAAAGACACAGTAATGATTCATTGACTTGGAAGATTCAGTGATCCCACTGAATTTGGTATACTTCATGCCATTAAGTAAATGGACATAAAAAAAGTTTACAGTATTACTTGCAATTATTGATCCATAACTAGAAAATATAGAGATGCTTTTGCATACTATGGCTAGGGAGAAATATGGATGAAATTCAGTTGATGCCCTCATGTTACTAAACATAATAGTAAAAGTTAATAGAAAACCACTAAAGTGCTATACAGAAAGGACTACTAGGGCCTCAGATTGCTCAGAAATGAAGGTTTAGGTCATCCCATTGGCTAAACAGCACCAGCCAGCTGATGTATAGAAAGTAAAGAAGAATTGAAAGAGAAACTAAACTGGGTAGAGTAGCAAGAACATACAAATACCAGGGAGCCACAGCCTCATGATCACCTGCCTAAAAGAGTGGTCTGCCTGAATCCTTATGTCTCAAGTATATATATTTTCCATTTATTTCCATTCCATTTATTTCCCCTAGCCAGGGTTTATTTCCCCTCGCTAGGGTTTATTTCCCCTAAATTCCATTTATTTCCCCTAGCCAGGGTTCTGAATGTTGAACGTCACAATATAGTTTATACTTGTGGAGTGTCAAGAATGACTATGAAAAAAAAAATAGAAGAGAAGTGAGCACCACCAAGACCCTAGACTTGGAGTAAAATGCAACACTTGATGAAACTTTAGATGTTTTCTTTCCAGGAAGCTGTGAGTAAGATGACAGCATTGTCTTTGGAAAGGGAAATGTTGCATGTGGTTTTGGGGCTGATAAAGAGACAAAGTGGTGGAGGTTCACTTCTCACTACACAGGAAGCCAATGAGACCAGTCGCTCCCTCTCCATACCCCTGGAAGCTACAGAGAAGCTTAACCCGACTGATGCTCCCAATGGAAAGACACTGAAACAGTGAGAATTATTCACAGCAGTTGGTGATGTTGAGAGTTCAGCCATTTAGTAGTTTCACCTGTCCAGGAGTGACAGCACAAATGACAGCATTTTGAGACTCTTCTTGTGGTGTAAACTTGGCCATATTTCCTACAGCCTAACTTCCCTTAATTGCTATCTAGCCTCTAAGGATTATTCTATATGACTTCCCACGAGATTCTAAGCTGTCTGATATAATTGCAATAAACTCATTTTCTTAAGTTATCCCAGCATCAGTGTCCATTGTTTAAAGCCAAAAGCCATGACTCAGGAAGAAATGTATCTAATACATTTCATTCAAAAGAATTATTAAACAATGAAACTACAATATTCTCACAGGTTTTTATCCCTAAAGGGTGGAAATATGTAAAGAGGCAGGATATTAAATCTTCTACTTCACCTAAGGGGAGGAATGCCTCGTAACTGCCCACAACAAATTTCTAAGTCAAAGAGATAAGAAATTGAATTGTTATTTTGATGTACATTTACTTAATTATGAAAGAATTTATGAATTTTCATATATTTATTTGCTTAATATATTTTCCAAAGTGTGTTTATTCATACTTACTATGTATTTTTGGTATTAGATTATTTGTCTTTTATTAGCAGTCTTTCTTACAGTCATGTACACACATAACCAAATTCCAGCCTATGACATATAAGCAGAAGTAATATGGGCTACCTTCTACCCTATGCCCAAGAAACCACCCATGCATCATCCTCTATGCCCTTCCCTGTTTGTGTGGTTCTTGTAGGTTACATTGTGAATTTCTAAGCAGCAAGAGTGAACGTAGTTTGCCGAATGCTGCTTGCCAATTACAAACACTCATCTTAAATTCTGTGTGAACACGAAATAAACTTCTCTTATCATTTTGCATTTTTCCAATTGTTTATTGGGACTTACTCTGGCTAAAAAAACTCTTCAGAATTAAATATAGAAGATTAAATCTAAAACATCATAAACATAGGGATAATAAATCCACCAAAGAGAATTATTTCTTTCATCAATATCTGGGTGTAAGCAGGGTGCTACATTTAGGTAGGTTTTATTCTCAGTTTTCTTCTATTTGGGTATATATATACACACACACACACATATATGTACACACACACATATATATTATATATGTGTGTATATGTATGTGTGTATATATACAAGTACATACTATATATACGTATATATAATATATATGTATATATACTATATAAGTATATATAGTATATATACATATATATTATATATACTACATATACTATATATTATATATACTACATATACTTATATATAATATATGTATATACTACATATATTATATAATATATGTATATACTACATATATTATATATAATATATGTATATATTATATATGTGTATATATATACGTATATAATATATACATATATACGTATATATGTGTGTGTATATACGTATATATACATATGTATATATTTGCAGGAATAGTCTCAGTAATTGACAGGACATTTGTCTCAAGTGGCATCCTTATGTCCATTCTGGGTTTTCCTTCAGGGAGACAAACTCTGCAGAGAATCACACCAATCACTGACATAATGACTCAAGACAGTGAAGTCAACATTCGTTGCCATATTCCCTCCTGGGAAATGTTTCTGAGTGCAGGTCACACATGTTGATCTAGCAAAAAATCCGATCTACTTCCTCTCTAAGAGTAAAGATCAAAAGAGGCAATTTTTTTTTTTTTTTACAAAGCAAAGACACATCAGTGTGGGTAAAGAGTAGCCTAGATGCTCCGCCTTCATAAGGAATGCAGATTCCCAGAACAGTAGATGATCTGGTCAAGGGAAGTGCTCTGTCCTTATTTAGGTTTATACTTAGGAGTGGAACAGAACCACTTTCCAAAGTCATATTGTGTTTCTGATGCTTCCTGGGACCTTATAAAGACACAAGATACACAAGGTCTTGCTTGTCTTCTGGAAACTGCTTGACCTAGAGGCCAATATGCATAACCTGTGCTGCAGGAATCCAGAAGTAAAACTATCCACTGAAAGAGATTTAAATCCAGAACTAAAAAACACCACAACCCAATTCTGTCCTCCTTCTGCCTTTATGTGATCATGATCACAAGCAGTCCTGATGCCTCCTTTTTGTCAGTGCAGGCTCTTGCGACATTAGGCGCCCTGTCCCCTGTCTTCACACTTCCTCCCCTGCATCACTCTGGCAGAATGCATCACACAGAGTTCTAACTCTTATTTTCTCTGTATTCCGTATAAGACTGCAGGTTCCTCAGGAGCAGGGACAAAGCTATATCTATCTTTGTATGTTTGGTACCTAACTCAGTGCCTAGCATGCATTAAAGACTCAAAAGTTGGAAATATCAATGCCTGCTTGAGTTAAATAATTTAAAAGTTGGAAATAATTAATCATTATGCACTCAGAAAAAATATATAGTGAAGGAGTAAATGCATGATTTATCACATCAAATGTTTCCATATGGGTGGTAAATATGTTCATGAGAGTCACAGACTCAGAGCTAGATAAAGTTTGTACCTGAAGCATCTTGCATTTCCCCTTAAGCTCTGAACTGACTGGTTGACTTAAATTTATTTCATATTCATTTGGCAGTAGCATAAGGAAAAAGGTCCAAACAAGGAAATTTAGAAGCGGTCATAAGAATCGGGAAGAAGCAGCAGAAATTTACATCATCTCAAAAGCTGCTTAGAGGGATGTTGTGACCATGGGTGCATGAAGGCTGAGACTGGTTCACTGTTCTAAGGTTTTGCAGTTAGAAGATCTATACAGATTGTGATTGAAGGTCACACACACACAAAAGGCTCTACCAATGGGTCAGCACCTCAGAAAAGGGCAGTGCCAAATCTCCACAAAATTGTCCTAAAATGGGCAGAGAAGACTGACAAGGCAGGATATGGCTGAAGTTTGCACAAAGTGAATTCTATCCACTCTGAAAAGAATAACCTTGGGAAGGTCCTGAATGCCTGTTAGTCATCCTTCTTTAAAAGTCAAATACTTAGACGAATGGCTCATCAAGTCCTTGACAGTTACATTCCTCCAATATGGTCTCCCTTTAAGATCTGCAGTGGATGTTTTGAGGTCAGTTGAGCTCTCAACTTAGGAAGAAACCCAGACCTACACCCCAGTCATCTTTTAGTGAGTATCAGAAAAGACTCTAAAGATTCCACAGAACAAGTAGGCAGAGACATATTAGCTTACTTGCATATACTTACCTTAAGTCCCTGGTATTAACCCCCTTTCTGTTTACTGCCCACGTAGGAGATGCGCTTCTGGCCTTGTGGATTGGACTTAGTTATAGTTAATGATGCTCTATAGAGAGAAATACATGGAATCACAGCACTCTAAAGTGCACAGTGAAGTAGTTGCTCAAGCACACACAGAGAACAGGGTGTGGTGGCTTATGCATGTAATTCTGGCACTTTGGGAGACCAAGGCAGGTGGATTCTTTTGAGTCCAGGAGTTTGAGACCAGTCTGGACAACATGGAGAAACTCCATCTCTACCAAAAAAAAAAAAAAAAAAGCAAAAATTAGCTGGACGTCGTAGCAGTCACCTGTGGTTCCAGCTATTTGGGAGGCTGAGGCAGGAGGATTGAGGATCAATTGAGCCTGGGAGGTTGAAGTTGCAATGAGCCATAATGGTGCCACTTCACTTCAGCCTGGGTAACAGATCAACTTCTTGTCTCAAAATAACAACACACAAACAAAAATCAAAACAACAACAGAGTGTATGAAATAGCCGTTTGCCTCATGTTCATGTCATAGTCAATGATCCATGTAGAATTCACAGAGAACTGAGTTTTGGGGAGTGGAATCATCTCCTCTCTTCTGCTTATTTTGTCACTGTTTTAACGGGGACAGGTTCTTTGATCTTGAGTTACGTGGCTGTTCCATGGCTCCATGTGGCCAGCTTACTCGTAGTCAGTGACACAAATCTCTTGCCTTAAGACCTTGCCTCTCTTTCCTCCTCCTCTTCTCCTCAAGCCTTGAAGCTCTTTGTTTCCCTTATCAGGGTTCTGTTTTCTCAGGTCATCTGGTACCTCTCTTGATGTGTGGTAGGAACAGAAAAAGGTACGAGTCTCAAATCTTGCTAATGTCATGACTGACTTCTTCAAGTTGGATCCCATCTTTATGCTTAAAGTGTTCCTGTCTTTTTCTCTGCTTGCATATTTTATGGCTCAAACATCAGTATGTCTGAAGTGTGGAGATAATAAAAATAACAGGTAGAACTGTTTGCTCCCAAACATGTAGTCGGGCACAACTGTCAGGTTAAGAAACCAATAGTGGCAACCAGGAAGCCAAAGGACTGTGAATAAATGAGTGAACTTCCTTCTAATGGAAGTAAGGAGACAGTTGGGACAAGACAATAGTGACTGATCATATGCCATCATAAGAAAGTGAGGTCCTTGCGTCCGTCGGAGCCATCCCTGGACCTTCTGTAAACCTCCTTCTGCTCGGGTTTGGGCCTCCAAGATTTTATCCCGGAAAATCCTTGTGTATAATAAGTTCAGCCCATAGGATTAAAAAAAAATTAATTGGTAAATTTGGTCATTAATATTAATTTGGTCAAATTTGGTCATTAATATTAATTTAATTAACATAAGAAGGAAAGAGAAAAAACATTTTGAGAAAGAAATAGCATCAAATATCCCCAGAGAAATTAAGCAGCATGACGATGGAAGTCTACCATAAAGAGGCCAATTGTTTCTGATACTCCATCCTGGCTTGGACTAATCAGTCATTCAGGAGGGTGATGGTAATCATAAGTGATTCTACCTTTGTGTTTTGAATAGAGCAAGATTTGAAATATCTTCCTGTGAATAAAGGAAATGTCAAGTGCTATCAATTCATGTGCCAGGGGTCAGGAATGTAAATTAATTCAGATATTGAGCAGCAAACATAAATATATGGAGTGGTGAGGCCAGGTATATTAGTGTTAGGACCTCTGGTGAACAGGAGAATGTGTGCCCCATCTAAAAGCTGAAATTTACAGTCTACCATTTTTAATTAAAAAAAAAAATTTTTTTTAATTAACAAGAGTTGCTCCTGCTACTCTGCTGATAAAATAAAAGAAATTACTGAGTCATGTCAAGCCTACTGGTTGGTGGAGTGCGATCTCTGAAATTAGACTATCAGCCTGGATAACTGGAGCTTCCCAGATTTCTTTTACTGTGTAAATCTTCTTATCCCTATTTCAGGAGCCAGGCGTCTGATTGCTGAAAAACAAAATTTAACCTAAACATAGATAAGATTTTCTCTATGAAAAATGAAGGGAAGTATTATGAACATGGTCTCTTTTTTCCATTGTTTCAGCTGATTCCCTGGTTGGGACCATCTTCATCTCTCACCAGCCCACAGATCTTGGGGCTCCCCTACCTCCCCATCTCATCATATCTTGGTGCCAGGATGATTTACCTAAAACACCCATCTGATTCAAAAGCCTTTTTTCTTCTCAGTTGGCTACAAATTCAAGTACAGACTCTAAGCATAATATTTTTGCAAGGCCTTTTGCAGCCACCAAATTTCAAGGATTTTCTAAGAACCACACTTTATTTTTTCGCATTTAACATCTCTGAAATCTGTTTGTCTTAAAATCGCTGGCCATATGACGATCTTGATGTGGTTATGATGTGGTTGCCACTGCCTGAGGACACACATCAGAATTCATAGGACTGGCTTCAGCAACTTGGAAAAAACACCAGCGACAACAGTGAAGCGTTCCTTTAAGAAATGCCACATCACTGTTGTTTTGGTGGCACACACAGATACTGTATGAAAATGCAGGACTGCAATGATCCAGGATGCTGAATAGAAAGATATTTTAAGCATTCGTGAACCAATTTATTTTGCTTTTATTTTCTTATTTGTGCATGAGAATAATACATTTTGTCTAATTCTAAAATAATTCTTCGATGAAATAAAGACTTTAAGAGTCGCAGTTTTGTTGGCTGTGTTCTTTCTGAATGCTGTGTAAAATAACGGTGCATCTTATGGTGGATGATATTTTCAGATTGATTAAAATAAAATATCCTAATATAATCATCCAATTAATTCCTCATCTCTCCTGTAAACTTTTTATGCCAAGTCAACCCTCACCACAAGTAGCTCCTAATCAGAGCTAGGTGTGTTTTTGCCTGTGTTCATTCCATTTACTCTATTGGAATTTTGTTAGCACTCATCTCCACGTGTTGCAATTCTACTCATTCTTTAACAGGTAGCTTAAATGTAACAGACTCCATGAAATCTTTCCCATGTAACTCACTTATTAAAGCCTCCTCAGGCTCTGTAAGTACATCTATTAAACTTCAGATATGGTAAACTCTTTCAAAGTCCTCCTACATCCTGGGCACAATGGCAGACACTTAAGCATGTGTTGTCTCGGTTTATCATCACAATAACCTTTTGGGGTAGGAGTTAGCCCCCATTCTTCACATCAGTGCAACTTAAATTTAGAGACAACAGTTGTCTTATACAATTTCATAAGCTCTTAGTAGTAGGTGGTAAACACAAACACAGGCCTTTGGGCTCCAATTCTGGTCTATCATTGAATGCCAACTTTCTTTACTGCCTCCCCTGCCCATTTGCATATTAAATGCATTGCATTGAATTTAATTGAATGTGAAATGCAAAATGTCATTCAAAACTATTTTTGTTGATAATAAAGTGCCAAATTTATGTGAAAAACAAGATAAAGTATTTCAAATTACACTTTTTCATTATTAGGCTAATATTCTTTGTTAAACCTCATTTGCTTAACAAAAATTAGAATTATGTTTTATTGTACAAAAAGAACTAGAGAACCTTAGGCTTATAAATAACATAATTATTTTTCTTGTTCCTTCTGTTATTTTTTAAAATAATAATGCAGAACTGCGGAAAATTTAACCACAACAACCAGTTTGCATTCAAAGTGTTAAAATAAAAGCAATAGAATGCTGCCTTATACTTGTGGGAAGAGTCAGTTATGGAAAACATAAAAAGCCTTTCTTGCAAGGAGGAGGAGAGAAGCAATTTCTTTTTCCCAAATACAATGAGAAATAGCAGCCAGTATACTCTTTAAAACATCAAAGACCTGAAACATAATTCTTCCTAATTTTGTGACCTTGGGCAAGTTACTTAACCTTCTGAAAAATCAATGTCGTCATTCACAGAATGAGAATCAATGAAACCACCATTATAATGTTGCTTGAGGATGAATTGATAATGGTACATAAATTCAAGTTATTATTATCATTATAGAGGCCCATTATCCAGAGAGCATTTGGCCATATCCAGAAAGGGGGGTGTGACAGAATTTGATTGCTGTTTAAAACAAACAAACAGACAAAAACTCTTGCTGTTGTGTAGAGAATAACTCAGAAGAAGTCAAGAGTTGGATTCAGAAAAATGACTATGGTTTTCCAAATAAGCGATTATGGTGGCCTTAACCTGGGCCATAGCAGTGAAGGCATCTCAAGTGTTCACAATTCAGAAGACAGAGTCCATATAATTTGATATTAGATTGCTTGTGACAGGATCTGGAGGAGTATAAAACCAACAATCGCCTCCAAGTCTGTGCATTGAGCAACTGGGTAGATAGTAGTACAAGTAATTGAGTTGAAAAAAACAGAAAAAAATGGGGAGTAAGTCAGGTCGAAGGGCAAGAGATTAATTAAAAAATTAGTTATAGAACAAAAGTCCACTTTTAGAAATTTCCATGTAATTTTTAAAACTATAATTCATTTTTATTTTAATTTTGATGATTTGTTTATCTCTGTCCACATCTGTAATACCGATCTAAATAAAGAGTATTTTCTTCTCCTCTTCCCTTGCGTGATAGGCAATGCCTCAAAGCTCCTCTTCGTAGTTGATTTTTCCTAGAAACCATTTGGTTTTTCTTCTCCTGCTTGCAGACATTGACTAACTATAGAGTTGAGTCAGCCACCTTAACTAACTCTTAAAATTCTCCTTGCAGTTTTCCCTGCAGGAATAATAATTCTGATTCAGGAACTTTGGGTCTTTAGAGTGGGTTGGCTCCTTTGTAGGACCTGCAGGCAGGGCTTGTTTTAGGGCTTGGAAAATTTAATTGTATCCCTTGTCATGCTAAAGCACTTCCTGACCTCATACCTTCCTCACTCCCTTTCCAAATCACTTTCTCAACAAAACCCATATTGTTCTGTTTGACAAACTCTTTCCTGATTGATTTATTAGCATACATTCAATTGTTACCTTATGGTCACCATAATTGCAGTTGCAATTTCTATTCTACCTTGCATTTGTAATAATCACCATTACAACCTGCATCTGAGAATCCTAAGCTTTCCCTCCCTTGAATTGTCCAGGCAGAGTCGGTCTGCATGGCCATGACTGATGTGCAGTGGAATGGGATGAACTCTTAGTAGATTACTTCCTCTCAAATTCTGTAGATTACATATTTAATATTTTACAGAAAACCAAAAGTGCTTGCTGCTCATGTGGCTATTCTCATTTACTGAAGTCTTACAGCTGAGAAGCTGAATAAGCAGAAATGGTCTAAGATTTACTGGGAAAAAAAACTACAGCTGCTAGCTTTCAGTGAAAAAAGTTGCCCTGTGCAAGGGCATCCAACATATTATCATATGTCAGCCACAGGAGTGGCTTGTTTTAAATGAACCTCTGTTCAGGAGGTAGAGTGCTGTGGTAGAAAAGGCTATAGCCTTGGTTTATTGCCTTCATTCTGGCACTAACTGATGGAATGAATTTGGACAGGACACCTCACTCTGTGAGTCTCAAATTCTTTGCATGTAAAATAAAAATGTTTAACTAGATCAGGTTTTCTCAACATCTGCATTATTGCCATTTGAGCCTGGATAATTCTTTGTTGTTGAGGACTGTCCTACACATTGCGGGACGATTAGCAATGTTCCTGGCCTCTACCTACTGGATGTCATTGGTACCCTCTCTCCCCAGGTTCTGAAAACTAAAAATGTTTCCAGACATAGACAAGCACCCTCTGGGGGGGGCAAATTACCCTGATTAAGAACTTCTGTACTAGGTGACTTTAGGAGGACAATATATTAAAACTTAAAATAAAAACCCTTATAAACCAGCCAGCCCCTACTTCCATTGGTGTCTACTATAAAAGTTTTTTCTGACTTAAAGATAACCACAAATGGAACTCTTAAATGGGTGTATATCTTCTAAATTAATGTTTAAAAGTAAACAAATTATTATTTATTGAAAATAAATAGCAAACTTCAACAAAAATAGGCTATGTAACATCATGTAGCCATTAATAATGTTATAAAATGTGCTATATATATATCTCAGAGCACAAGGTAATATCAGATTTAATATACCAGTTAAAACTGAAACCTAAATGACTGCATACATCTATCAAAAGACAAAGACACTCAGACTGTTTTAGAGAATAAAATTGAACTATACTCAGTCTATACTAACAGGTCCAAAAACAAAATAACAAAGTTAGAAAAGGATCGACAGTAATTTCTCTAGCAAAATAAACAATAAAAAGGACAAAAATGGCAAAACTAACTTTAACCAATCTACAAGTCAAAGAAAAAAATGGTTACAACAAAGATAATTTCATAATAATAAAAAGTGTAGGAAGAAAATATGAAGTTAGAATGAAAGGCATAAACCTTCATTCAGTCAATAACATAACATCAAAATATATTCAGCAAAAACTGTAAAACAAAAAAGGAAAATAAGTTGATAAGATCACAATGATGATGAGAAACTTTTACACAATATTATGTGTGTTTGAATAATCAACTAAACCAAAATCAAGCAAGGACATAGAAAATTGGAGTAATATAATTAAAATGGTTAAATAAATTAACATTAAATTTTACAAGGATTATATAATCATTTCATGGAACTATGAAGTGATTATCTTAAAACTGATTGTCCATTAAGCCAAAAATGAGCCTCTGTTCATTTCAAGAAGTTGTAAATGTATAGGCCATATCATTTGATGGCAAATACTAAAATTATAAAACATAAAAAATAAAAAAGTAAAAAAAATAAGCCTAACAAATCATTTCATCAAATAAACAATTAAAAGTAGAATTGGCTGAGCATGGTGGCTCAGGCCTGTAATCTCAGCACTTTGGAAGGCTGAGGTGGGAGGATCACTTGAGGCCAAGAGTTTAAGACTATAGGGCGTGAACCACCACTGCATTCCAGCCTGAGCAACAAAGCAAGATTGTCTCTACAAAGAATATATACATGCATACATACATGTATACATACATACATAAAAGTAGAATTACACTCTTTGGAAAATTATGAAAAAGAGAACACCACATTTTTGTTTGTTTGTTTGTTTTGTTTTGTTTTGTTTTTTGAGACGGAATCTTGCTCTGTCCCCAGGCTGGAGTGCAGTGGTGCTATCTAGGCTCACTGCAACCTCTGCCTCATGGGTTCAAGTGATTCTCCTGCCTCAGCCACCCCAGTAGCTGGGACTACAGATGCATAACATCACACCCAGCTAATATTTGTATTTTTAGTATAAACGGGGTTTTACCATGTTGGACAGGATGGTCTCCATCTCTTGACCTTGTGATCCACCTGCCTCAGCCTTTCGAAGTGCTGGGATTACAGGCGTGAGTCACCGCGCCCGGCCAAGAGAATACCATACTTTCAAATGTATGTGATAACAGACTTTTGCTGGTATTGTGGTAAACAACTATGAAGCTGGATAAAGTGTGTGTTGTCACAATTTCAGGTGCTGTGGAGTAGCCCGCACAACACTGTGATTTCTGCTAGAAGAGAAGTATGAGAGGTTAGCGCCACATTCATCCTGGGTTTCTCCCGGGACATTTTCCAAATGGAAGTGGAGACTCCACGTACAGCCAAATATGGCTAGGGGAAGGAAACAGACACTGGACCACTAAAGTGTCTGAGACATGTGTGGATCATGTGTCTGAGAGAAGGGAGCTTCTGAGAAGGATCCCTAAAAGACTTAGGGAGGGGGTCCCTATCCTAGGCAGAATCCTATACAGCACAGGTACTGAGCAAAACTCTAGAGGCCTAGCAGAGAGCAGCTACTGGTAGAAAAGCTAACAGGGATTTCTGAGGTTGCACAGGGCTTGGGAGATGCTAGAGTTCTGATTGCCCAGAGGGGAAAGACACTGGTCAACACCCTAGGATTTCAGTTGACATTCAGAAAGGTCAGTAAACTTGAGGATGGGCCAGATTATTCAAAGTTATATGCCAAGGAAAAAGAAAAAAAAAACAGAACAGAGCACCTGAGACCCATGGGACTGTAGTATATAACAACACATATATAACTGGAGACAAAATACATATTTGAAGGGATACTGGCTGAAGATGTTCTAAAACATAAGAGATATACCTAAGCTATGTTCACAGAAAAATCTGTCACTTTATGGAGTTTAACTATATTTGAAGAAAAAAAAATAACCAAGAAGATAGTAGCAGAAGAGACAATATTAATTGAATTTTCCGAGTTCTCCCTCATATTTGGCACCTTACCTAATAGTCATGTTGAGGCCTTGAAACTACTTCTGGCCAATGAACTGTGAGTAGACAAAATTTCTATCCTGGAATGAGGCAGTTAAGAGACTGTGTCTCTTCCATCTCTTCTTACTTCAACAACCATGATGGCCAGTGTTTCAGATGACACAATTTCATCTGATGTGGAGGAAGGCTGGTCAATCTCAGTGGACTTTTCATGTGTGGCAAGTAAATCTTTGTCAGGTTCAGCCACTGGTGTGTGTTCGTCATAGCAGTATTACTTATTCAACTGTTTAAAAGTTAGGAGAATACAGTCAGAAAGGTGCTTAGAATAATAAGAAGAAAATAATTCAAAACACAAGCATAAATCACTGTATTAAAAGGAAGTGAAAATGAACATTTTTCTTTTAAATCCTTAATCAAATAAGCAAAGTTAATCAAGAATAGATGTCAGACATAAATCAACGTTAGCATTAGTTTCCCTAGGGCTGCCATAACAAATTACCACAAACTGGGTGGCTTAAAACATGAATGTCTTCTCTCAGAGTCCTAATTAATTACACCTACAAGACTCTATTTCCATATAAGGTCATGTTCACAGATACCTCCTAGTGTATTAGCCCGTTCTCATCCTGCTAGGAAGAAATACCCAAGACTGCGTAATTTATAAAGGAAAGAGGTTTAGTTGACTCACAGTTCTGCATCACTGGGGAACCCTCAGGAAACTTACAATCATGGTAGAAGGGGAAGCAAACATGTCTTTCTTCACATGGCAGCAGCAAGGAGAAGTGAAACAAAAGGGGTAAAAGCGGCTTATGAAACCATTAGATCTCATGAGAACTCACTATCATGAGAACAGGATGGGGGAAACTGCACCCACATTTCAATTATCTCCACCTGGTCCCTCCCACAAGACGTGGGGATTGTGGGAACTACAATTCAAGATGAGATTTGGGTGGGGACACAGCCAAACCATATCATCTAGGTTTAGGACTTTAACATATCTTTTTGCAGGACACAATTCAACCCACAACAGAAGGGACACGGTAATATGGAGCAGATTTGAAAAATGGTGAGACTATGGCAATGCACAAAAATAGTGCTACGAAATATGTGACTTTCTGGAAGCCTATTAGCAACCATAATTAACCCAAGAAGTAGTAAAACCACATTGACTAATGCTATCAAGAACTATGAGTACATTAGTGATGTCTCATCACACCCCCTGGGAAAATGGAATGCAGTATGGCTTCTAGAACCTACAGGTTAAAATCAAAGCAGACATTTATGCAAATTCTCCTTGAATGTCTTTAAGGTTTACAACAATTGGCTAGAATCTGACACAATATGATAATGTGGCAGGCGAAAAATAATTATTTTAAAAGAAAACTATGACTTAAGCAGATGACAAGGAAATTCAGAATGATTTTTCATAGGGAGAGATTTGCCTTTTTTAAAAAAGAAAGAAAGAAAGAAAATAGCTGGATTGATCTTTTAGAGAAGAGCAAACTCTCCTTTTTCTCAAGCTAGGCAATAATGGAGAAGCGTTAACAAAGAGAATTAAATTGCTCTGCAAAAAAAGAATAATAGGCATTTTGTAGCTGTCCACTGGTGTATCAAGATAAGACTTAGGAGTCTGGAATAAAGGACACAGGTATAAGAAAAATGATCCACAATGAACACATCCCTGCAATGTGACAGTAGTTAAGGCCTATGTAGGGATGTAGCGCAAGAGAAATGTCCTGTTTTGAAAAATTACCAATGAACTAATTAGAACAACAATAGAGGATTCTTAATAGGAGGACATTTCTTAAACTTTGTTGTAATAATACCTGTAAATATGAACTCCCATCACCCTCAAATCTTCAGTAAAAAAATCACACAAAGATCATATTCTGGAGGTTCTTTGAGAAGATGAAGAAAAAGAGATATCTTATTTGCATTTAGGCAGCGTGAGATAGAGGGCTGACCATAAGATCCTGGAATATCATTCGTGGAGTGACACGGAATTCAAATGTTCACAAGACTTCATAGCAAGATATGGCAGGACAAGTTCCCCACCAATCTAAACACAAAAGTACACTTGAATGTCTCCAAAGTGTTACCACATTTTGTCTTATGATGGTTAAAGCTCTTTTATTTGGATATTAAATGAAAGGGTGATTACAGAAGCCCTGAATATTTAACACATTCAGGTCCAACAAAGGGATCCATGAGAAATGTGGCTGGCAAGTCATGGAGGCATGCTGGCAGTGCCATCTGCCCAACTACAATCTGTTCAGAGAAAAGGATTCAAAGACCCACAGACATGGTCAGTTTCAAAGGCAGGCATCCTCTCATCACACGACTAGATGCCCCAGACTTCCTTTCTCTGATGCTTGTCAAACATTCACATTATATAATTAGTTCTGTCTTGGATTCTAAGTCCCTTTACTTTACTCTGCTTTCTCATATTACTGGCCTTTCATGAAAGGGCACTCATATCTTATGCTTTAGACAAGTACCTTTCCTTCATTCCACAAATATTTATGAGTACCTACTCTGTGCCAAGAGCTTGCCAGAGGATTGGGGATAGGGCGGAAGGAAAACATAATCCCTTTCTCTGCAAAGTTTGCATTCTAAGAAAGAGACAGACAAAAAACTAGTAAAAAATATATATATACACACATATACACATACACACACACACACACATATATATATATATAGTATAAAGTCAGGTAGCGGCAAGTGCTATGAAGAAAGATAAAGCTGGAGAAAAGATCAGAGGTGCTGCCAGAGTGTCAAGCTTCCCCGAGAAGGTGAACTCAAATACTAAATTAAGTGAGAAAATGAGCAAACCAAAGAAAAATGTTTAAGGACACATGAGCCAATGCAATTATAAAAGACAAAGCAAACAGATGCAGAAAAAATAGCAAGAGGAATAAGAAAGACAAGGATAATTTTAGCATTAGAGGCTATAGTTTACTATGAAGATCTGGGAGATGTAATATTTTTGCCCCCAGTAACAAACACCACATTAACCCCTGAGTCAAGAGGGTTGGTATTAGTCCGCCATTGACTCAGGCTGACTCTAGGAGAAGAATATAGTGGCTCTCAAGGAGCATGACTCACATCCAAGATACTTTCTCAGAGAAGGCTGTATCCATGAGCTATTTGTTGCTAATACTTACCACTCCAAGGGATGTGTGCACCAGTCAAGTAAGTAGAGTCTGGGCAGGACACCAACACCTTTAACAGAATCTACAGCATTAAGAACTAGTAATTTTTCGTTGTTGGAGAAAGGAGATACAGATTCAAAGTCAATAAAGTACATGAAGACTCTGTAGTCCTAAACGTAAGTCAAAAATATTGGCATGAACTCATAATCTGTTATTTTCTATGTCCACTAAAAGGTATAGAAATAATTAACAACAGAATAGTAACGAGCACCCCTATTACCCAGCCTGTGTTTCCTCATCACCATTTCACACTAAAGGAAATCAGGGCTCCTTTGAGAAATAATTGATTCCAGCTCTGGAATAGCAAATGTACAACATAATCCTGGAATGTCTTATTCTAAAAAGCAAGGAAGCTCTTAGAGACCACTTAGATCATCTCAAAAGAACTAGAGTCAATTTAAAGAGGCCCCCACCAAATAAATATTACAACTCGAGCATTAATATTGAAATACAAAATTTTTGTTAAATTCATAAATTTATCATTACAAACACTTCCCCATACATACACACACACACACACAGACTCCCTCATTTGTCAGCTTTGGAGCATGCTAAAAATCTGTTGTATTATTGCTGTCACCTCAGCACCATGACTACACTCACTCCTAAAGCTGGAAACTACATTTCCAAACATCCATTCTGTATTAATTTGTTAGGGCTGACATAACAAAATACCACAAACTCAGTGGTTTAAACAGCAGAAATGTATTTGTTCACAGTTCCGGAGGCTGAAAGCCCACAATTAAGATGCCAGCAGGTTGGGTTTCTCCAAGGCCCCTCTCCTTGGCTTGTAGATGGCCACCTTCCTACTGTATCCCTCATGGTCTCTTCTCTAGGCTCTCACACTTTTGGTGTCTCTTTCTTTTCTTTAGGGACGCCAGTCTATTGGATTAGGACCCTCACATACGACCTCACTTAACCTTAGTTGCCTCGTTAAAGGCCTTATCTCCAAATACACTCACATTCTGAAGTACCAGTGGGTACAGTTTCAACATATGAATTTCAAGGGACACATTACAATCCCTATTATTTTCTACATTAAACTTTGCCAAAGGAAGAAACTGAGGTTTGGAAGGAGTATGTGAAGCACAACCATATTATTGGAAGTAAAAATATCCACTAGTAGTGGCTTCCCAGACTTCTCCATGCTCCTCCACTTTGTGGTCATTCCAGGTAACTCAAAGTCATCGTGGCTAGGCTCAGTGGCTTCTTGGACTTTGCTGTCAGCACCTGTCTACCCACCCAATGTACAGGCCCAAGTCATTCTTGAATTTTTTTCTGATTTCCTGCCCGAAGTCCTTCTGACTTCCAGTCCTCCCTCCAGCTCCGCTCACAAAGATGTAAACCCCAATTCCTATTTTAAAGCCCCTATTCTCATAATACATATGGTGGTAGCTGTTTGTTTATGACAGTAAGAAATATATATCTGGTCTTTGTCCTAGTTCCTGACACAGAGCTTTTAAAACCATTGGAATTCTTAAGTGGTGGAGATAGTGGGAGCATCTTTGTTTTTCATAACAAGTCCCTTTCAACCATACCTGATTTATGCTAAATAAGCGGCCCTGGATGGCCTCTAGAGAGCCTCCAAATGATGGGTGGTTGCCAAAGGAAACAACCACATGTTGAGAGGGTTGAAATTTTCTGCCCCACTTTGAGACTTCCAGGGACGGGAGAGGCTGGAGATTGAGTTCAATCACCAATGGGCAATGATGTAATGAAGCGTGTCTATGTAATGGAACCTCCATAAAAACCCTTAAACAATGGGGGTTGAAAGCTTCCAAGTTGGTAAACACATGGATGTGCTGGATGAGTGGCACGTACCGAGAGGGCACAGAGGCTCTATTCCCCACCTCCATGCCTTGGCCTGTGCAGCTCTTCCAAATGGCTATTCATGTATGATATCCTTTATAATAAGCTGATACTAGGAAGTCAGATGTTTTCCTGAATTTTTTGAGCCATTCTACCAAATTATCAAACATAAGAGGGAGTCACGGGAAGCCCTGATTTATAGACAGTTGGTTAGAAGTGCAGGGGGTAACCTGGGCCTTGTGACTGGCACCTGAAGTGGGGGCATTCTTGTGTGACTGAGCCTTTGACCTGTGGGATGTGAGCTAATTGTGGGTAGTTAGTATCAGAATTTAACTGAATTGGAGGACACCCAATTGGTGTATGGATAATTGGAGAACTGGTTGCTGGTATGGATACAACTCACACATTTGGTATCAAAAGTGTTGTAAGTGAAATAGTTCAGTGTCTCTGATAAAGCCCAGTCTGACAAAAGAATAGTCGTTATTTTGAAAACTGGTAAAGAAAAAAGAGAAAGAATTAGCCGTTTATCTTGTTGTTTTCTGTATGAACTGTATCTTGGTGAAATCAAATTGTTAACAGGGAAGTTTCTTTTTGTAAGAAGTTATTTCAGCTAATAAACAAAAAAGGAATGATAGAATTAGCATATCATCAATTTCAATTCCTAATAAATTAATAAATGAAGAAAATGATCAACGTTGCTATCATCTCAAAAAGAGAGTCAGCTAGACATTATGTATCTTCTGACAGATATATATATATGTAAAACACCATCTAATCAATGGTGTTACCCAAACGTTCAAAAAAGTTTAAATAAATTTGAACAAACTTCTAGCTTTTACAGTCAATACACAGAAAATATGGAAGACAGAAAAGTATTTCAAATGCCACCACAGGGATACAATTAGAAAAACCCATACTGAGAAAAATGTAGTTTCCCCCTCGACAACAAAAATTGTATAAACTAAAGAGATGAAGAGATAAATCACAGCTTAAAAGTGATTTAAGAATCATTCAATTAGTTATAATGCATGGGCCTTATCTAGAACCCAATAAAATCAACAATTAGTTTGTTTACTCTAATTAGAAGAAAAAATATATAATTAGCAAAATTATTTTCTATGAAAATTGGATAATATAAACTTTTGATATTTGATTATATTAAAATTATTGATAATTATTTCTGATATGATAATGGTATCATAATACTTTTTAAATCCCTATATTTTAGAATAATGTGCTGAAATATTTACAGGTGAATTAATGTTACATTTAGGGTTTGATTCAACATGATCAGGAGGTGGGAGGAAAAGTGGGTGAGGGTACAGATAAAATAAGAATAAGTTTGCTTTTGAGCTGTTACTTGTGGAAACAGCTCGATGGGTGATGGTTGATGGACACATTTAAGTTCATTATACTCTCTCTCTAGTTTTGCATATGTTTGAAGTTTTCTAAAACTTTTTATAACTAAAATAGTTGTGTTTTTCTTTTAAAGGCAGGTTGTGTCAGATAAGCTACCAAAATTCCTGAGAACGTTACATAAGGGCACAAAAATGTATTAACAGATGAGCGCTCATCTGTCTCTGCTAAAGAGAATGTTATATTTGTACACGTAGATGCCCTCTTTTTAAAGAAAAAAGATTCTTTTGAGCTGAAAAAGAGAGAAGTCAATCAATGAAGTCAGAGATGGCATGGAGAGGGGGAGAGAGAAGCCACAGGGGGTGGGACTCCAAAAGCCACGGAACCTAAAGAATTGTCATGAGAGGGTCTCTGCAGCAGCTTCCGGGGAAAGAGAGCCAGGAGATTGAGAACAGCTTCTAGGGATTATGTGTGGGAAATGCTTTACTGTTCTTCAAGAACTTACAGTGAAAAATGGAACCCTCTGCTAATTTAAAAGAAAATCCATCTGGCTGCTTTCTGAATGTGGATGCACCACATGGAAGACAAGAGGAAAAAGAGGAATCAGGGATGAACTCTGCCTTGAGGCATGAGTGCCTCTGTAAGTAAAAATGCCATTTTCATTGTTAGGGAAGGCAGGCATTGGGGGTGAACTGAGATATCACTGAAGGTTTGGTTATAAGAACACAAGTTTCCCCATGTCCCCAGGTATAAGTGGCATCTTGTGGGAATCCAAGACCTTACTCCACTGTTGGAAGAGTCAGAGAAGAGGGAACAAGGATGTCTATGCTGTAGATCAGCAGAGCAGATACTAAAGAGCTCAGCCTGATGCCAAGAAGTCAGGGGGTTCCAAAAACTCACTGCAATGTGCTGCAATTCTCAAAATCTCTATGAAATTTCTAGCAACTATCTGAGGCTCTAGGAGTGAAGTGGGTGGTTCTCAAACGCTCCCCAGAAAAAATGCTGTGAATCTCCCATCTGTCCCCTGTCAGTCTGCAACTGTCTGCAGAGGATAATGGCTTCATCTTTTTTCTTACCTTCTTAATCTTGTGTTTTTCTGTCATTAGAAAATTCTAAACTGGGACCATTCAAGCAAGGAGATTACAAAAGCTTTAGTTCCCATCTTCTCCTCGGCAATGCAGAGGACATATTCCAAGGAGATGGTGGTGATGTCTGGCTGATTATATACAATTCAGCAAAAATAGATATTGGTGAGTGGAGAGAGCCAAAATTTATGTTTTATTCATACTAATGTATATGCGTAAGACTGGAGGTTAAGCGTGAAGCTGAGCTAAATATACACGTTTAAATCATCAGCACATAGATGGTATTCATGTTGATCTGCTCTTGCCATGTAACAAATTACTTCAATTGAACTGTGAACTTGCTCTTAGTCCTCTAGGTCAGAATGACAGTGTAGCTGAGTTCTCTGCTTGGGACTTCATAGACTGAAATCAAGCTGTCACCTGAGCTTAGTTCTTTTCTCAGGGGGTTGGGGAAAAATCTGCTTATAAACCCATTCTTGTTGTTGACAAAATTCAGTTCCTCATGGTTGTAAGACTGAGGTCACTATTTCCATACAACTATCAGAGGATACTCTCAACTCCTGGAGGACACCTGCAGACCTGCCATACAGCCCCTTCAATCTTCAAGCTAGTGACTATAGATCAAATCCCTCTCATTCTTCATTTCTCATACTTCCTTTTTTGAATCCAGCTGGAGAAAATGATCTGCTTTTAAGGAGCTCATGTAATTGAGTCAGGCCTACCTGCAAAATATTTTTATCCACAGGTCAACTGGTTTGGGATGTTAATTATATCAGCAAAGTACTGTTTGAATATCTGAAGAAGCTGTGTGTATACTAAAGGCTGGGAGTATTAAAGAGCATTTTAGAATTCTCCCTAGCAGTGTTTTTAAAGCTAAGGGGGGTAAAGATATGTTAGTCTCCAAGGGCTGCCCTAAGGAATTACTGTAAATTTGGTGACTTGAAAAACAGAAGCTTATGGTCACAGTTCTGGAGGTTGGAAGGCCAAAATGAAGGCGTCAGAAGGGCCATGCTCCCTCTGAGAGTCTGAGTAGAATCCTTCCTTTCCTCTTCTTTGACCCTTGTGGTGACCATTGATTTCTTGGCAGTCCTTGGCTGGCAGAGGCTGCATCCCTCCAGTCTCCACCTCCTTCATCACATGGCATTCTACTTGTGTGCTCTGCCTAAATATCCTTCTCATAATATCATCAGTCACGTTACTTTAGGGCCCACCCTAATAACATCATTAACTTGATTACATCTGCAAAGACCCTATTTCCAAATAAGGTCACACTCACAGCTATTCACAAGTATTCACAGGTATTGAGAGTTATGACTTCAGCATATCTTTTAGGGAGAAAAATTCAACTCACAACAGAGGGTAACCTAGAGAGCGAGGGATAGGAATGAGTCCTTGGGCATTTCGGTATTTAGAGGATGGGAAGAAGATGGTGCTCTGACAGGGGGTAGGAGGAAAACCTGAACAGTACAATGTCCTGGAAGACAACTGAAGATGTGTGTTTCAGTAAGACAGTGCGATCAATTTTGTCAAATGCAACTAACAATTTGAGTAACATAAGGACTAAGAAATTGATTTTGCATGATGGAGGTTATTGGTGACTTTTAAAAAGTAATTTCAGTGAAGATGGTGGTGCCAAAATCTACTTAAAGTGGGCTTTTTTCTCTTGTAATTGAAAGTTTATTTGTGGCATCTCTGTTCTAATAGAGTGGACTTTGAGAATTGGGAATGAGAACATGCAAACATAAGGTGAACAACATTCTTCTTATTATTGTAGGACGTATTTACACTGCTTTGTATCAAAAATGAATAAACTACCTTCTGATTTTAGGCATCCATCACACTTACATTTCATAATATGATAACACTCTAAAAAATAGATCTTCTTCTGCCAACCTGACCTAGAATTTCCAGCCAGTATGTCAAAACAGAAAGCATGTATCAGAACTGTGACTAGTAGTGAAGGAAAAAGAAAATATTGTTTCTACCGCAATAAGATAAGATACATAGAAATGGAATTTGTCAAAAAATATCTATTAAGACTTATGAGATAACAACAAAGAGGCTCAAATACCAGATCACTATCCACAGATGAATAGTTGTTATATATACATGTAATTATAGATTAGAAAATATAAAGAAAAATTCTATTTGCAATAGCAGTGATATGTATAAGTATACATAAATGTGTATAAATATATCCATATATGTGTAAAGCATACATATTTAGAAATGTACAAGGTAATTAAGACAAAATTATAAAAGTGTATCTATTTTCTGAAGAAAAGGTGAACGCTTGAAGATGAATAATTGCTTGTCAGAGCTGGTAGAAAGGGAGGATAGCAATGGCATGGTGGGATGGATTATCTTTGGATCAGAGGGTTATTATGGTATATTCGAAAATATGAGGGAGGCAGTAAGGATTGCACATGACATTAAATCATCCAACTCCATATTAAAACCATCTCAAATATTCAGTCAATTTTATACACCTTGTTTATATCAGTAGTTTTCTAATCTGACTGCATAAGAGGACCATTTGCAGGCGCTTTAAAAAAATATCAATTCCCGTATCAATAAATTCTCATTTAATTAGTGTAGGGTGAAGCCTGGACACTAATACTTTCCAGCCCCACCTCCCAGACTATCTTTGTCTTCCATTTATGAAGGAGTAGTTTTTGCACACAAATCCTCTTACTGAGAACAACTATTTAAATTGAATAAAACACAGAAATAATCCTTTGTGTTTGAAGTCATTGATGAACAGTTAAAGCAACTAAGACTTAAAAAAAGATCCTAGAAAGATGGGAAGCAGCTGTATTTCTCTTGTTGTTTTGTTAGTTAGTTAGTTAGTTAGTTAGTTGGTCGGTTGATTGGTTTTTGGTATGTGCTCTTTATTTTTTGTTTTATTTTACTACCCCTTGGGGTATTTGCCAATTCATGTCATGGGGCATAGAGGCCAAACAGAAATCAGTTTCCTAAACCCTGTGACCATGCTGAAGGGGGACAAATGTGACAGGGACCTGAAGGGCCACAATCCTGTAGATATGAAAACCATACATAATTGAGCCCCAAATGCATGCTGTTTCCTATTACGGCATTTGTCAGTTCTTCAGTGATGCATGTACCAGGAAGAGTTGGGGAGCGGCTACAGGCAGTGCTAAGAAATAAGCATCATCTGAGAGGCTAAAACGCTAAACAGAAATTCAGGCAGCCTCATGGAACCAGAGAGATGAAAATGAGTTGAGCCTGCTAGGGAGGTCTGGCCACTGTAAATGTCCCAGGCTTTTATTGCCATCACTCCAAGGAGCTATACCCTAGGGGTAAGGACAAACAGAAAATATATGAGCCCTCAAAAAGAAAAGCCTCAATCCTAGCAATGGATGCTTAGATTAAGGTGATCCTCCTATATTCTACCTGCCTACCAGATACATATTAAATCCACTCTAGAGGGGGATAAAATGTTCCAGAGCCCCATACTATTTTTCATGGATAATATCTAGCATTCAAATTAATAGCATGCTGGGAAACTAGACAAGATGACTAAATGGCAAGAGGAAAAGATGTAAATAAAATAGAAGCAGACCGTAGGTAATTGTGATATTGGAGTTATCGGACATGGATTTTAAAATAACTATGCTTAATATGTTCAAGAAAAACATGATTAGTTCCTGTGAACTAAAATATACGGAAGAAAAACAAATGACAATTCTAGAACCAAAAATAATGCAAGGCTAACATGAAGAATTCACTAGACGAATGTAAGAGCAGGTTAGACAAACCAGAAGAGATTTTAAAATTGAAAGGTACTCAGTAGAAAATATCTCGATTAAATCTCCTCCACACACACATACAAACACACATACACACAGTGAAAAAATGAAAAAAAGTAACATTCTAATGGAATATAGTGAAAATGTCTAAAATGTATAATTGAAATCTAAGAATTGAAGAGATAATTAAGAAAACAAAACAAAACAAAAAACTGACCAAGGGTTGTTTGAAATAAATGAAAAATATAAAGCTGCAGATTCCAGAATCTCTTTAAACCCCACCAGGATAAATACACCTAGGCACCTCATAATAACATTGCTAAATTCAAAAGAAAAAGAGAAAAATCTTAAAAGCAGCCAGGTAAGAAGGACGCATGACTTCTGAGAGCAGCAATAAGATTAGCATCTGAATTTTTAATAGAAACAATGGAAGCCACCAGACAAGATAATGATATGCTTACAGAATAAAAATAAAATATTTTTTTGTTGTTATTCAACAAAAACTAAAGCCATTCATTGCAGTAGAAGTCTACCAAAAGAAATATCAAAAGGAGCTTATCAAGCAAGGTAAGGCAGGATGGAATGGGTGTCACAAGCACAGGAGGAATGTGGGTAGACTGAATAAATATATTTTCAGTGATCACAATACCTGTGAGGGCTTAAATAAATGTAGAATTAAAAGACATGACAATAATAGCACAAAATGTCGGAAAGGATCAAAGAGTTGTGAGCTCCTTGGATTACCTGGAAAATGGTAAAGGTGCTGATTTAAGGTGGATTCTCTTAAGTCAATGATACATTCCAGGAGAGCCACTAAGAGAAGAAGACAAGAATATGTAACTAACAAGGTTATCAAAACAGAAATTGGAATTTTTAAAATGCTTGATGGATCCAAAAAACGGTAAGAAGAAAAAAGAACAAGCATAAGGTGAAACAAATAGATGCCTTCCAACACCTCTGAGCCTCCCTTGAGCCTCTCCCCAGCTGTTATCCACTGTGCCCACAAAGGAAATCACGATCAGACTGGCCTCACCATACGGCTGTTTGACCAGTTTCTGAACTTCAAGTGAAATTATACAGCATATATTATTTTGTAAACATTATTTGCATGAGATTGATTCAGGTTGTTACATATATAAGAGCAGTTTCCTCTTTTTCATAGATGTATAATATGGCTATGTTAACAGGTGCATACAAATTTATGTCTCTATCTTTTTGTTAAATTGAAATTTTTATGATCACAAATGTCTTCTATACTGCTAGTAATATCATTCGCCTTAAAATTTATGTTGTCTGATGTTAGTTAAGTGATGTCAACTTTCTTTTGGTTACAGTTTACATGTTTCTGTTTTCCCATTTTCCCTAACATTTGTGTGTGTGTGTGTGTGTGTGTGCGTGTGTGTGTATACACAAAATACACCAGGCTGGAGTGCAATGGCGTGATCTCAGCTCATGGCACATGGCAACCTCCGCCTCCCAGGTTCAAGCAATCCTCCCACCTCAGCGTCCCAAGTAGCTGAGATTACAAGCATGTGCCATGACACTTAGCGAAGTTTTGTATTTTTGGTAGAGATGGGGTTTCACCATGTTGGCTAGGCTGGTCTCAAAATCCTGATCTCAAGTGATCCACCTGTCTCGGCTTCCCAAAGTGCTGGGATTACAGGCATGAGCCACCACACCCAGCCTATGTTCTTATATTCAAAGTTTATTCTTGTGAGATTTTATATTGAATATTATATATATTTAATTATATATATAAAATCTCACAAGATTATATATATATAATTTCATCAGAATAAACTATATAAAGATTAAATTAAGAAATTATATAAAAATAAATTATATATATACATAAAACTTATTTAGTTTGTCTCAATCTAATACAATTACTAACATTTGGATTTAAATATTCCATTTTACTAATAGTTTTCTATCTGTCTCATCTTATGCTTGTTCCTTTTTTCTTCTTGCTGTCTTTTGGATCAATCAAACATTTAAAAAACTCCAATTTCTGTTTTGATTAGCTTGTTAGTTACATATTCTTTCCTTCTTCTCTTAGTGACTATCCTAGAATGTATCATTGATTTAAGAGAATCTACCTTAAATTAGCACCTTTACCGTTTTCCAGATAATGCAGGGACCTCACAACTCTTTGACCCTTTCCAACATTTTGTGCTATTATTGTCATGTCCTTTATTTTGACATTTATTTAAGCTCTCACAAGATATTACTATTATTATTGTCACTGAAAATATATTTATTCAATTTACCCACATTCCTCCTTGTGTTCAAGCCATTCATTCCATCCTGCTTTAGCTTACTGCCATCTGAGATCATTTCTCTTCCTCCCCATAAGCTCCTTTTAATATTTCTTTTGGTAGAATTTTGCCACAATGAAAAAGTTTCATATCTTGATGCAGGTGATATATGGGTGAAGTCATTTTTTAAATATCCGTGGAGATACATACTTAAGGTTTCTGTACTTTACTGGTTATATATTCTGTTTCTATTTTTAAAATTTAAAAAGAAAACTAAAGGAAAACAATGTCCTCAAAAAATCCTAATGAGTCCCAGCATTGAGACCCGCAGAGCTCTGTGACACCTGGCAGTTTGCTGGTGTTTGTGTTTGCTGAGACCACGCACTGGGCATGAGGCCCCACTTCCCAACTGGACTAACTGCCGCCTTGGTAATTCAGGGCATTGCGGCACTCCAAGTGCACTGCATATAGCAATACTGATGGAGCCCCCTCACCCAAATATAGGTCTGGAATCCCACTGCTTCTTGGACCCATGAAGTTTTATAGCTTCCACCTCACTCATAAAATTTTTCCTTTAGAAAATACTAGAATATACCAAATATATTTCCCATTACATCAGTTCCCCTTAAATAAGTCTCAGCTGTTTCCTCCCACAAAAGGAAAAATCCTAGAGTTCTAAGACCTATATGTACTAAACCTCAGCAACCTTTATCTTGCCCAAAGATTTACAATTAAAAATATTACTTTCTTCTCTTCAGTCCACTTTCACTCTTTTTGTGGTTCCTGATCAAAGACTCCATTCCCAATCACCCAGATCACTTTGTATATGGGAAGACACAGCCTAATTTGGTTCAATTTGGTGGTAAAAGTCTCTGCTTCTGGCCACAGATATTATTTGATTCATCTGAAAGAAAAGGAGTTGGGTGATCATATGTAGAAATCTAGGAAATGACTCCTTGAACAGATTAATAGCCCAAATACTTATTCTACAAATGTAGCAAGGATTACAAATCTTAAGTGCCTTGCACGGGTGCAGTGGCTGGACAGATCTGGCCAATATTCAAAGATGTGCTTTCTTTTTCAATCATAAGCAAAGGATTCCAACAGAGCTGGTACAGTCTCTTACAGGGATCTCCTTAATGTGTATGTTGATGCATGTGTTTGCTCAAGACGCCACTGGGTTCTCTCTCCCTGTGCTTGTGAATAGGGAATGCTCCTGGAGAAAAATGTGCTTTGTGTTTCTGCCCAGATTTATTTATTGATTGATAAATTACACTGTGTTTTGGGAAATTGAAATGGTGCATGTTAAAATAAAAGGAAAACATAGTGGTGGAACACAATATGGGAAGCAGCTGGAGCATCTTAAGATAAAAAGGGGAAATAGAAATGACAAAGAATTTTTAAAAGAATGAATTTCCTCTTCATCATCCAAACAAATGAAAATGTATCTTTTGGGATCCATTGAGAGAGATGGATTTGGTAACACTCATGTTCAAAAGCAGTTTGGTATGATGGATAGGCATCTAGGCTCTGCTGTTAAGCAGCATTGTGGTCCTGAGTAAATTATTTTCGCTTTCTGTGCCTCAGCTTCCAAATTCCAAAACAGCACAGAAATAATCCACATAGATGACTTCTACATGCCAATGTTCCAAGCATTTTACATATATCCTCTCATTCAATTATCACAATGAGGTGAATGCTATTGTCATTTCTACAGATGAAGAAACTGAGGCACAGAAGGGTGAGCTGGCCTGCCCATAGCCACACAGCTAGTAAGGGGAAGAGAAGAGATTTAAACATAGACTCTTTGGCTCAGGGCCTGTTCTCTTGTATGCTTAAAGTTCTTCATTTCACTTAAAGCTCTTCACTTAAAGTTCTTCACTGGGGCCCTAGTTGCCACCAGGATAAAGTCTCAAGTCCACAAAATACAAGAGATAACCTTTCACAGTGGAGCCTAATCACCTCATCCTCTGCCCGCATGGGGATTCTCATCGTGCGCTCCCTGAACATCACCGGTGCCCTTTCTTGCTTGGACTCTGCTCTTGTGCCTCCCTCTACCCTGCCCCCACTCATCACCCACTCCTTCTAATCTGCTTTATGGACTCCTACACTTCCTGCAAGTCCCTGGAAAATCATATTTCCTCTCAGCAGTTTCTTTGACTTTCCTGGCTAAAGCTAGGTCACCCCCTTTGTAAGATCCCATAAAACTTATGATGTATCTATGGTGTAGTGTTTGCCACTAGGAATTGCGTCATTTAATATATGAATCTATCTCTCCTGTCAGTCCATAGATCAGAGATATTGGGTTTCTTCTCTACCAGGCTAAGGAACTAGTGGTACTGCCCCGAGCTCTGTGTTGAGAAGGAGTCTGAGGCCATATTTGAGCTCAATGGGAAAATGTTAAATGCAGACTTCATAAGGATGAGGACCTTATCTGACTTTTACACCATGGTATCTTCAATGTCTGGCTCAATCTGAGCATATAATAGACATTCAATTAATATTTGTATGAATGAATGATAGATTAATAAAGTCTGCTTAAGGGAGGTAAAATAGGTGACATTCATGTTAGATATTTTACTCTTCTTTAATAATCTCTCAACATTTCAAGGGCAGAGACCATGTCTTATTTATCTTAGCATCTTTGGGGTCTCATTTTGTACATTGAACACAATATTATTGTTGTGTAAATATGTTGTTGAGGAGAGTGCTTAAAGCTTGAAGAGTCTATGCTGATGTGTGACATGGAAGAAAACTCAGCCATGTGACTCACTCCCTCCTCTGTCCTGTAATAAGCCAAATGGAACACCAAAGAAAGTGATGTTTGCTGTGGTTGAAGATATGTTTACCAATGTGTGACTCTCTTGCCCCTGCATTGTGAAATAGCGGCAGGTCTGCCTGAGGTTTAGAATGCAGAGGAAGGCAGCAGGTACTGAGGGGGCTGGGAGGTTGGGAACCACACTTTGCTTTCATGGTTTTTTCCTCCAGTCCTAAGGAATATCTTCAGGCCATCACCTACTTCCAGATGCATCTCCACTCCTGGCTCTGTGTTAGTCATCCTGGGGTGTGGGGAGTCGGGATGGGGATTTGTCCCCGAAAAAAAGCACAACTCTCCAAGGCTCTCTCTAGGTCCTTTGAATTTGAGGTATTGTGGGTTCAGTTGTGTTCCAAATCTTCTTTCTCAAAATTGCCATATGATAAGAGAAGGGAGTTTAGTCCTAAAACGGACAGATGACTGAAAACACATTTCTGTCTTTGATGGTGAACCAAGGCCAGGTGAGGAGCTTCTCCTCAAAATGCCAACTTTATACCCCCGTGTCTCCTGGGTTCTGCAATGCTGTTACTCACCAGCCAACTGTGGATCCCATTCCTTGGAAGGCACCAGAAAGTCACAAGAGAAAAGGCAGAAGATCCAAAGGGAGGGATTCCAAAGGGTCTCTGGACGGTGCAGCAGCACGTGAGCAACACTAAGGGACTAAGTGCACAGTGCTGTCCCCGAGGTGTGCATGAACTCCTGGAACACATTCTATTTTTAGACATGCTCAAAAAAGCTCTTCAGAAAAGATGTGAACAATAAAAGTTTTGTTCTTCGCAGGAGAAAAAAAAAAAAAGAATGTGACATGTCTTTTTTTGTTTTAATTGGCCTGAATTGGAATGTATTAATTTAAAAATAATTTGTGACATTCTTTGAGAGGTTCTGGAAATTTTTGAAGTGTCATAATATCAAAAATAGTTTGGGGAGGGCAAGTGTTTCCTCTTTTCTCATCTCACTCTGAGACTTACAATGAACTTACTGTGGAATCTAGAGCACAGCCTGCCCAATATAAATTTTATGATGAAGAAAATGTTCTATATTTGGACAATTCAATACAACAACCACTGGCCACATGTGGCTACTGAGCATTTGACATGTAGTTAGTGTGACCTTATCTTACTCTTCTTTTCAAAATGAGTTTTAATAATCCAGCCAGGCAAAATTTCTTCTTTCCTCTTAGCACATACACTTGTCTACAACTCCAGGCCATTGTAGCTGAGTTTTATAGATAAATGCCTAGAATCTCAGGATTTCAGTGTCAGGGGCTATACCTGAACAAGAGAAGCTGCACAGCCCCCCCTACTATTAACTGTTTGACAGGAATATACTGAACCCATGGTGCCTGCTATCTCCCTCTTCAAGGCCAGCTGTTATTCGAAGAGCTGCCCTGACCATAGCCAGTGACACTGCTCAGACTCGCTCAGCCCTTATGGTGCTGTGATCACTGTCCCTCCTCTATTCTGGGATCCACGGTCCCCACCTTTCCTACCCTGGGTCCCTGCAAGTAGCCCTGAAAATAATATCACCCATGTTCCTTTTTTTTTTTTTTTTTTTTTTTTTTTTTTTTTGAGACGGAGTCTCACTGTTGTCATTTGAGCTGGAGTGCAATAGCGTGATCTCAGCTCACTGCAACCTCCACCACCCAGGTTCCAGCAATTCTCCTGCCTCAGCCTCCCGAATAGCTGAGATTACAGGAAACTGCCACCTCACCTGGCTAGTTTTTGTAGTTTTAGTAGAGAGGGGGTTTCACCATGTTGGCCAGGCTGGTCTCAAATTTCTGGCCTCAGGTTATCCACCTGTCTTGGCCTCCCAAAGTGCTGGAATTACAGGTGTGAGCCACCACACCCAGCCTTTTGTTCCTCATTTTCTAGGAGACACACTGAAACACAGAAAAAGGGACTTGTGTTAGCCCTCATAGAGTTAATGTGGCCCTTCCAGTGTTAACTCTCCCTGTTGAAAGTGTGCCCCTTCACTCAATGTTCTTATCTATGGCCCCTTCCCTGCAAGACCATCTCTGATTGTTTGGTACCCACTGATAACCCTTTCTGTGCATTCCTCTAGCACACATTCAATAGCATCTATTTTGGCCCAGAGTCATTCATCGTTACATTAGTCTTTTCTTAATTAGAATGTAGAAATCCAGAAAGTAGAAACCATTCCTTTAACTGTCTTCCATGTGGTGTCAGATAAAAATGACAGATTTTGCCCTGACTCCTAAAAGAGTATCATGTACCCTAAAGGGAAAAAGAATGTCATCGCATCAGTTCTTCTCCTCTGGTATATACTATAGAAGAGAAATATTTGCTTAAAATTCCTTTGTGTCTAAATAATGCTTTTGATACATCATGTCAAGCATAGATTTAAAAATTAAAATTCTTTGGTCTATTTTGCCAACATGAGTCAGTAAATCCAATCCAGCAAGCATTTATTAAATTCAAAGACCTTATACTATAGTTTAAAGGGCAATACTTTCACACATGAAGGAGATTGAGATTAATATGATAGAATGTAATTTACTTCAAGTATTTATTGCATGCCCACTATCAGCCAAAAAACGTGTAGCTCAGAGCTGTTCAAGGTTGGTAGCAGCTAAAGTTTCTAATGATCACTTTATCAACATGGGGAGAATTAAAATAGGACTTTATAAGTCTCAGTGGTAGAAATTAGCAAGGCTGATAGGAGGAAGAAGAGGAGGAGGAGCTGCCAGGTTGTGCATGTGGAAATGCATTGGATCTGCGTAGGCTTTGGGCAAAGCTGAGGTTATTTACTAAGAAGTGGGAATTTCATTATTTGGGAGTGAAGACCGACAAGCCTGACTAAAGAGATGAGACCAGACTGGACTAGCCAGGCAATGGCTAAATTTATGAACAGCAGAGGGACATGCAGAGCTGTCAGTGACATATGGGAGTAGTGGAAGAATCACTCTGGTCCAGGAGCCAGTTGATGGATGCTCTGATTATGGTGGTGCAATGGCAATACAGAACAAGAGATTCATCCATTTTAAGAATAATTGTCAGAATAATTTAAATACATATTGTTTCATGGAAGAGTTTTAGGGGAGGAATGAAAGATATTTCCAAGTTTGGAGGTTGGGAGAATGGAGGGATGTTCCACTGAAAAAACAAGAACTAAGAAAGGAAGTGAGAAGTTAATGTGTTAAGAATAGGACATACTGAGTGTGTAAAGATAATGGACTTTCAGATGGAGATGATAAATGAATTTCAAAATAGGAAACTGAAACCTGAATTAAAGATCAGGATGAGGACAGTGGCTTTCATATCAAGCAAGTCTACCTTCCTCTCCTCCCAAACACACTTTCTTCTTAGGCTGTGCAATAAGGAAGTTAGAATATGGTTGTATTGAGGCCACCATCTCAACGGGTCTCCGAGGTGCCTTGTCTTTGCAGGTTGTTCAAAATCAGACTAGGAGTTGTTTTATGAGTTGCCCATAAACAGAGGGTCTGAGTTTGAGCTGAGAACTGGACCTTAGAAGAGAGTAAGAGGTTCATCTCAAGGAGAGGCCAAGTGTTGGGGATTGAGACTGGGGAAGGAGAGCATTCACTCTCTTCACTCTATGGCTTTCTGGTATGAATTCTAATAAGGTAACCCATGTTCCCCAGTTCTTACATGTCTGAGACCTAAGCAGTTGTGATGGGGAGCACATAGGTTACCAACAATAGTCTCACCTTCAGAATTCCTGGAGTTCCACACTCCAATCCATTCCCCCACTGCCTGCACCCACCCACTCTTCCACTTACAGGCAGACTTTTAGGGTGACCTGCCCCTTTCTGCATGGCTGCCATGGAGGTTCTTTTCTAGCAGAGAAGGGATATCTCTACGCCATTGCCTTATACCATCTCCTTCATTGTAATGCTGTCTCTTCAAACCCAAAGCACATGCCTGTGATGGTTTCTGTACTGGTGCCATTCCAGTTCTTTCCTGGTCTGTGCTATTCCTTGCCTGTCAACCATTTGGATCACCCAGCTCTGCCATTGCTCCAGGCAATGAGAGCTGACTTTGTGGGGAACCCTTGCTCTGTCTGAAGCCTTGCTGGTGTCAATTCCAACTTTTCATAGTCCTTTCTGCCATTTCTGTCCACACTGTTCTAGCTGAGACCAAAGAAGACCCTGCCAGGTTGAAGTGTTGCAATTCTTCATAGACTTCCAAGTGCAGGTCATGCTACCTTAGCTCATCTCTGTAGTATTGTGTGTCTAATCCTTTATTTGAGTCACCTTCTCAAATTCTTACAAGGAACCTGAGACCAAATCTCACTGAGTGAAACAATAAGAAGTGTGGTATCATTCCATGCCATACTGAGGATCTTTTCTCTCCTCCTATGTCCTTGCACAGAGCTCTAGCACTAGGTTCTCTCCAAATTCAGGGCAATTTAATTGCTTAGCAAGGGCATACTACTTGCAAGGTTAAGGATATGTCTCCTGTCACAATTCTCATGTGCAAGACCTACTGTCAGCGTGGATGCATGCAGTCATTTTCTTTGCCTAAAGACTCATGGACTTTATCTATGAATAAACTCATAGGAAGACCATCTTCACCTGTATGTCATGCCAAAGTTTTGTGGAGTACACTCAGCTTAGGCACACACATGCACTCACACAAACAAATTCACACACTCCATAGCCTTGACGACAATAACAGTAATAAGATTAACAACAATCAGAGACTACTAAAGACAAATGTTTCCTTTCAGTAACAAGGAACATGTGCTTCAAGAAATGTAACCAGCTTTATATGGGATTATTTGACTGAAGCCAGTTGCCTAATCTTCTGTAAAACATATCCTATTTTCTCTGAAATCCTTGATATGAAGTGGAAATTAGTTTAAGATAATCAGTTTCAAAATAAAGATTAAATCATAATTTATTGCCCTACTTGAGCCCAAAAATTCCTTGGTCAGTACTTTCAATCATTTCCAGTCATTTATAAAAGACAAAACACTGCTACTTTGATAGCCCTGCTGATCACTTCAAGCTGCCCTTTATGAGAGTGAAAATGGTGCTGGTTCCAAAATATTATCTGATAGCTAGATGGGTCCTTTTTTTTTTTACTGCCAGTAAAATAATAACTTGGAAGAGAGCAAACAGAGAATAAATCCAAACGGTAAGTTATGAGAATAAGTTGGACCACATCACCTCCCTGAGAGTATGACTTATTTGGCTGATAATCTTTCAGGAAGTGCATCGAAATACGGCAGGGGCAAATTCTGATTTTTTTTTTTTCCTGACACGGTATGAATTGCAAAAGATGGAAAAACACTGAGAGACAAAAAGTGTAATTCACATATTGTCATTTGACACCAACTGGAGATAGCTAAATTGTTCTAGCAATTTTTCATACTCCACAGCATGTCCAGGTAAAAACAGCTGGCTCGTGCTCAGAATTTAAAACATGGCAAAACTTTTGAATGCTTATTCTATTTAAAAGGTCACAGCTTCAAAATATTGTTCAGAGAACTTGCAGTTGAAAGTAACATAAAAAGGAGAGCAGGGATAGAAAAAGGAGTCCAGTGGGCAGGAGATGCCGACTGTTCCAAAGAGAGTCTAGTGTGACCATCACAACAGGTACTGGTGGAATTAACACGGCTATTTGTGGAGCAGTCATATTGTGAAAAGTAAACGTGGACATTTTTGCTGTTGTTGATGAGAGATACAGGGGAGAGTACTATATTCATAGCTGCTTTGAATCTGTGACATTTATATTCCTGTAAAGTCTTATCTATCCCCAAAATCTCTGGAAAATTCCTTATACATTACACAAATTTTACCAGGCCCATTTCCCTTATACATTGTATTTTCTGATGTGCAAAATCAAGTCAAAACCCCCCGAACAGCTTAGCTCACTCACCATCTGCTACTATTTTTCTAGTCTTATCTTCTTTGGTTCCTCCCTGGCCCCATCATATAAACCCTCCACACCAGCTGTGAATGTGTTTGTAATTCCCTAATCAGGCAATACTATTTCCCATATGGATGTATTCTCAGATGCAGTTCTCTCGCCATCCTACAGTCAGGGTTCCATCCTCCTACATCTAGCAGGTTTCTTCCAGTAGATCTTGTCAAGGTTCCCTTTGCACAGTTTAGCCAAGTGGAACTGTCTCCTCTGCTGCACCAAACCCAATATTGCGCATACAATGAGGCTTGCAAGTGATGCTTTTCCTGGCCAATTCTTGGATCTCCAATTTGGGAGCACTGGGTCTTCGCTGGACTGCAGTATCCTTGCGGAGTTTGCATGCACCTGTAGTGTACAGAACTGAGAGAGGCTGCATCTCAGCTTGAAGCAAAATGAAGTGGTCAAGCACACACCATCAACATGGTATAGCAAACTTAAAGCACAGGAAAGGAAAGGATCTGGGTTTAATCCAATAAGATGGAAGTCAGAGAAACAAGATGATCCCAGAGGCTAAAAGCACAGTCAGAAGGAACACCTCGAGAAAAACCCTGTAACTATGATCATAGGTGAGATCTACGGGCTTTGGGAAAAAGAAAATATCTGCCTTCAAATAGCCTGGATTTAAGAGATGCAAGTCAGAATACTCATTAAACTGCTATAATTTTAGTTCAACCTCAGTGACTCAACACACACAGTGATAAGCTTCTATGTTTAGTTCATTCCCTAGTGCATGGATTTCCCGGTGATTAAAATGCCTCTTTTGAAATTTGTCTGGTTGGAATCCCAAAGAAAGGTCCTAATGTGCTAACTCTTTCAAAATGGGTTTTAACATTATGTTATTGTGATACCTAACCTCCTTGTTCTCTTAAATATTGTGGCATAGACAACTTTTATTGTCCTGGGCTATAATGGGAAATATTTTCGGAGTTAGGATAGGCTAACCAACCCTCATATTAAAGCTTAAAGACAATGTAAGTTTAAAGGAACGTAAGCATTAAGGAAATGTAAGCCAAGTCCCTCAGCTTATGCCACAGGAGCATTTTCCTTCTGGTGCTGTTTCAGTTCCTTGAGAAATTCAATGTGCTTTGTTTCAATATTGTGATATAACCTTGTCATGAGTAAAAGCAATCTTTGATGTCAGCTAAGTATTCCACGTATCTCACGGTGCTGAAAATGTCCTTGGTGAGCAGCTCCTCAGGCCTCTGTGTGGAGTCCCTGAGGGATGGAATGACTGCCATGCATAAATCAGCTCTGCTGAATGGTAACACTTCTGGCACATGTGTGAAATGTGGCTACATGTCAGCACTAGTCATTCTGAGGATTGATATCCTGAACTGGTGGAAGGCGGGAATCTTCCCCTCAATGTAATCTTGGCTATATCTGTCCTGGAATTTATCTATACTCATAATTGGACCAGGGTTTATTTTGGGGACTAAAGATTGGAACAGAATGAGAAATGTTCCAATTTTACTGGTGGTGTTTTACTATCACTCCAGTTATTTGCTTGAAAAGTGTCATCAGTAAATCAAATAATCCCCAGCCAGCTTGAGGATGTGAAATATGAAACAATTTAGAAATCAGCAAAGTCCACCTAGAATTATATTAAATTTAAATTTTACTGTAAAACTATTATCCTCTCTAAACACTCACTTACAATAAATACTTATGGGAGGACCTGGGTTTATTGGTCACTGAGAATAAAGGCAGGTTAGGGAAACTAGCTATAAATCTGGTAAATAAGATCATGGAAGCCCAGATCACCTCTGACAATCTAGAAGACCCATTCTTCTCAACTTTATAATTCAAGGAAAGCTTAGGAACTTTATAGACCCAAATTCCTTATCTTGTTTTTCTGTAGATAACACTGGTGATTAAGAAGTTCAAATTTTAACACGTTCAGTAAAGATTTTCTGACGCCAAAATGTTGACACCCTGCTGAGCCCTTCTCTTCACTAACTTGTTAGCCCTAACTCAGTAGGCCTAGAATAATTCTTCCTCTGAAGACTTCTATGTCTTCAAAACCACAAACCAAGCAGTTTATTGAATGTTCCCCCACCCTGACCACTTATGCCACTTGTTTCATTAGCAAAGGGTAGGCCAGAGGTTCTCAAGCTAACACATGACGAAGAAGCAGGAAGCCTCTAACCATGACTCTGATATCCTTGACCACTGTTAAGTTTTCTTATCACCTTGAGAATATATCTGTCCAGAAAATGATGTAGGTTCTCACTACTGTCATCTACACTGATCCTTCCCTAGCCTCTGATTTGGTAAAACATGAGTGAAGATGCATTGACCTGAGTTACCAATGTCTTTACTCAATTTGTTCTTTATTTACTTTTATTTTTTAAACTTTTTGTAGAGACAGGATTTGCTATGTTGCCCAGAGTGGTCTCAAACTCATGGCCTCAATTGATCCTCTCACCTTGGCCTCCCAAAGCATTGGGATTATAGGCATGAGCCACTATGGCCAACTTGAATTTGTTCTTTAACAACAATATGATGGTCGGGTTGGTGCAGACCATTATGTGACTGATAAACATGAAGTGAGAAACCGAGCTGTCTTCTGAACGTGATTGTTTCTAACTTTTATCTTAGGGACTGGATCCTACTTTTCAGTTGTGATTTAGAAGAGGTGTATGTAGATAATTTTCTGTTCGTTTGCTTGTTTATCACGATGAAATACAAGTGACCCTAATACATAATTTGCATTATTATCTCATTATTGTCAAAAAGAATGTCTGTGATAACAACCTGAAGCCAAAAGCATTAGGTTTGACAGCTGTCCCTCAAGACTTAGTACATTTATATTTATTTTCCTAACAACAAGTTAAATTGTTATACTCATTTTTTACAAATATTTGCCCTGAAAGATTTATTAAGATGTAGATTGCTTTACATTAACGTTTCTATATTATATGCAAAAATTCCTGGCAGAGTGCCTGATACTCAATAAATGGTCACCATCAGAAGGATGAGGATGATGCTGGCAATGATGCCAAAGACAGAGATGTCATTGCCCTTTGGATGTATCATGTGTTGCCCTCCAAAGAGTGAAAAATTAAAAGGCATATATGAAGCAGCAATTAACTCTATCTGAAAAAGCTGAATGTGTGTCTTTTGCATGATACAGCATTAGCTTAAGTTCCAAAGCCACCTAACAGAAATGGCTACAGTGTTTGGTTGGATGTATTTTTGGATGGCTTATCAAATTATTCTTCACTATCAGAGAGACTCGGATTCAGTGTTTGACAGCAGCTGAGTATGTGGCTCCTTAGATGTTTTCTTTTTTTCTTTCTTTCTTTTTTTTTTTTTTTTTTTTTGAGACAGAGTCTTGCTCTGTCGCCCAGACTAGAGTGCAGTGACGTGATCTCGGCTCACTGCAAGCTCCGCCTCCGGGGTTCACACCATTCTCCTGCCTCAGCCTCCCAAATAGCTGGGACCACCACGCCCAGCTAATTTTTTTGTATTTTTAGTAGAGATGGAGTTTCACCATGTTAGCCAGGCTAGTCTTGATCTCCTAACCTCGTGATCCGCCCGCCTCGGCCTCCCAAAGTGCTGGGATTACAGGCTTGAGCCACCGCAGCAGCCATTAGATGTTTTCTAGAGGAATCTAATTAAAAGAACAAGGGGCCTTTTTTAACAGAGAATGCAGACTACCAGGCCTAGATCTGAACAGAAGTAGGGGGAAGAAGCTGCAGGCAGGCAAAGCCACATGGTGGGGTGTTGGCGGAGGAGGGCCTGGAACCTCAAGGAAGGTCCCCTCCTCTGAGAGTGCAGTGGCACCATGAGAATATCCAGCAGGAAACATGAGTTACAGAGATGGAAGCTCTCTCTCCATGATGCCTTGCTAATAAGTCACAGAGATAACAGACCTGGAGCAGCTTTACAGATACAATTTTTCAGGAATCAGGTAACTAGCTTTCTTGGCAATCATTGGGTATACATTCCCCTTTCTGAGCACTATCTGGGGATGCCTAAATGATAGGGAAAGCACCATTATTCTAGAGTTGTATTAAGTTTGAACAGAAATCATTTTGACACATGTCAAACATTGAGTGCCTCAAGGTTATTTAGAGACATGGACTTCCTACCTGACCTCCATGTCTGAGTCCTCATTCACTGCCTATAACTGTGGGTGTTATAGAGTCATTACAATCATAACTCAGTAAAAATGCTGCTAAACTATTCAGTGCCAGACCTTTTATATGCATTATCTGATTTGAACTTTATACTGATTATTTGATAAATATTCTACATTAGCTACATATTGGAAATAAGAAGAGGCACAGAGAGGTTTGGTAACTTGCCCAAAGTACACAGATGGTGAGTGGTATGGTGGGGATTCCAATTCAGTGGCTTGATTTTAGAGACTGCACAATTACCATAGGATTAGTGCCTCTCTGGGCACAAAAGTGACACCGTGAGTGTGAGCTACACCATCTTGGCAACCTCCCACTTTCCCTGCTCTCCTGAAATGGCTCTGAACACGTTGGCAGACTCTCTCCAAAGCTCACCACTCCCCCAGATTTTGCCCTGACTCTGCCAGTGCTGAGACTTGGTGAAAGACAGAAGATTCTTTCTGATTCTTTCTCAGTGTAGCTGCCATCTCTCAGTCACCTTCCAGAGAGTCATGGGCAAACTATCACTGTTGCCTAACTGACCTCCTCTCTCAGCCTTCGGTTTCACACCATTGAATTTTTGTGGAATCCACTGGAAAAATGCACTCAACCCTTTTGTAATACATCTTCTCAAGGCTTTCCTTGCATATCTCTCTTTATTTTCCTCTAGTCACACAAGAAGTGTCCTTGGCTTGCTTTTTGCAGACAGTCCTTCAGTTCCCTCAAGTACTTTCTTGCATAATTCTTTATATCTAACTTGTCTGCCTGCAGTGCTTAAATAATAATCTGGTTTCCTAAGCAATATCCATATACCCCATGTAAATTTTTGGACACTGTTACTTAATTAAGTAGAAAAAGTGCTAAGAAGTTGACATTTATTAAACACTATTTTGTGTCAGGAATTCTCCTAGACAATATATCCATGAAGGTGGCAAAGAGTAAATCAATGCTTGCAGTTTCTATTATTTCCATTTCACTAATGAAGAAAGAGATACTCATAAAGGTGACACCACTGAACCCAGCTTGTACAACTAATAAGTTATGACACAAAGAATAAAACTCAAACCAGCTTCACATTAAACCCATGTTGCAGCCATTGCAGTTGTGCTTCTTACACCTTAATCAGCACATGTGCCACCTGGGGGTCTTGTTAAGATGCAGATCCTGATTCAGAAGGTCTGGGGTGGAACCTGAGTTTCTGCATCCATGATGAACTTCCAGATGAGAAAAGGCTGTTGGTCTATAGATCCCACCTTGAGTAGCGAGGCTCCGTAGCACTCAGCTAAGCATTTCTTCACCGATAGTGAAAAGGTCATCCTTTGGCTAATCCCTTTTAGATGCTATCCCTTCTAGATGAATTCCATGTCAGTGAGTAAATATGAATGCATATCAGTTTGATCAGGACAGTAAATATGAATGCATATCGACTTGATCAGGACAGAAGGTGCAGCATGGTGTTTCCCAAAGTGTGCTCCTTGGATCGTTTGCACAGCATTACCTGAGCCCCTGTTGTGTGCAAGCATCAGCCCAGCCCCACTGGACCAGACTACTGGGAGACAGGACTTGAGAAGCTGATGAAGGATGAGCTCCCCAGGCCCTTCTAATGCACATTCAAGTTTGAAAACAACTGGAGTAACCATAGAACCAGGTGGATAATGATGATCATGGAAGCTCCTTGGGAAAGACTTGCAGGCAGAGGACCCAGAATAACATCTCCCTGAAGGCAAAAGAAAGCTTTTTCCTCTGCAGTGTAAAAAGTGGGATTAAAGGAACTCCCTCCCCTAGCCAAGAGAAGCCGTGAGGGACTGTGCTGGGAGGAATGGTGCATTCTAGCCCAGATACTACACTTTTCCCACAGTCTTTGCAACCCACAGACCAGGAGATTCTCTCAGGTACCTAACCACCAGAAGCCTGGGTTTCAAAACTGGGCAACTGTTTGGGCAGACACCAAGCTAGCCACAGGAAAGTTTTTCATACCCCACTGGTGCCTGGAATGCCAGTGAGACAGAACCGTTATTCCCCTAGAAAGGGGGATGAAGCTAGGGAGCCAAGTGGTCGAGCTCAGTGCATCCTACCCCCGATGGAGCCCAGCAAGCTAAGATCTACTGGCTTGAAATCCTCGCTGCCAGCACAGTAGTCTGAAATCAACCTGGGAGGCTCAAGCTTGGTTCAGGGAGGGGCATCCACCATTCCCAGCAAAGCTGCTGGGAAGTTCAAACTGGATGGACTGCACTGCAGCTTGGCAAAGCTACTGTAGCCAGGCTGCCTCTCTAGCTTCCTCTTCTCTGGGCAGGACATCTCTGAAAGAAAGGCAGCAGTCCCAGTAAGGATCTGATAGATAAAACTCCAATCTCCCTGAAGCAGAGCACCTGGGGGAAGGGGCTGCTGTGGGCACAGCTTCAGGAGACTTAAACATTCCTGCCTGCCGGCTCTGAAAAGAGCAGCATGTCTCCCAGTACAGCACTCGAGCTCTGCTAAGGGACAGATTGCCTCCTCAAATGGGTCCCTGACTCCTATGCCTCCTGACCGGGAGATGCCTCCCAGCAGGGATCGACAGATGCCTCATACAGGAGAGCTCTGGTTGGCATCTGGCACATGCCCCTCTGGGACAAAGCTTCCAGAGGAAGGAACAGGCAGCAATCTTTACTGTTCTGCAGCCTCCACTGGTGATACCCAAGCAAACAGTGTCTGGAGTGGACCTCCAGCAAACTCCAGCAGACCTACAGCAGAGCGGCCTGACTGTTAGAAGAAAAACTAACAAACAGAAAGGAATAGCATCAACATCAACAAAAAGCACATCCACACAGAAACTCCATCTGAAGGTCACCAACATCAAAGACCAAAGGTAGATAAATCCACAAAGATGAAGAAAATCCGGCACAAAAAGGCTGAAAATGCCAAAAACCAGAATACCTCTTCTCCTCCAAAGGATCACAACTCCTCTCAGCAAGGCAACAAAACTGGACAGAAACTGAGTTTGATGAATTGGCAGAAGTAGGCTTCAGAAGTTGGATAATAACAAACTCCTCAAAGCTAAAGGAGCATGTTCTAACCCAATACAAGGTTCTTATCTTCCTTGTATTGGGTTAGAACATGCTCCTTTGAAAAAAGGTTAGCAGAATTGCTAACTAGAATAACTAGTTTAGAGAAAAACATAAATGACCTGACAGAGTTGAAAAAACACAGCATGAGAACTTCATGAGGCATACACAAGTATAAATAGCCAAATCAATCAAGCAGAAGAAGGATATCAGAAATTGAAGATCAACTTAATGAAATAAAGCGTGAAGACAAGATTAGAGAAAACAAATGAAAAGGAATGAACAAAGCTTCCAAAAAATACGGGACTATGTGAAAAGACCTAACCTACGTTTGATTTGTGTACCTGAAATTGGCGGGGAGAATGGAAACCAAGTTGGAAAACACTCTTCAGGATATTATCCGGGAGAACTTCCCCAGTATAGCAAGACAGGCCAACATTCAAATTCGGGAAATACCGAGAACACCACAAAGATACTCCTCAAGAAAAGCAACCCCAAGACACATAATTGTCAGATTAACCACAGTTGAAATGAAGGAAAAAATGTTAAGGGCAGCCAGACAGAAAGGTCAGATTAACCAACAGCAGATCTCTCTGAAGAAACCTTACAAGTCAGAAGACAGTGGGGGCCCATATTCAACATTCTTAAACAAAAGAATTTTCAACCCAGAATTTCATATCCAGCCAAACTAAGCTTCACAAGTGAAGGAGAAATAAAATCCTTTGCAGACAAACAAATGCTGAGAGATTTTGTCACCACCAGGCCTGCCTTGCAAGACTTCTTGAAGAAATCACTAAATATGGAAAGGAAAAACCAGTACCAACCAATGCAAAAATATAGCAAATTGTAAAGACCATTGACACTATGAAAAAAACTGCATCAACTAACTGGCAAAAGAACCGACTAGCATCATAATGACAGGATCAAACTGACGCGTAACAATATTAACCTTAAATATAAACAAGCTAAATGCCCCAGTTAAAAGACACAGACTGGAAAATTGGATAAAGAGCCAAGACCCATCAATGTGCTGTATTCAGGAGACCCATCTCACGTGCAAAGACACACATAGGCTCAAAATAAAGGGATGGAGGAATATTTACAAAGCAAATGGAATGCCAAAGAAAAGCAGGAGTTGCAATCCTAGTCTCTGATAAAACAGACTTTAACCAACAAGGATCAAAAAAGACAAAGAAGGACATTACATAATGGTAAAAGGATCAACGCAACAAGAAGAGATAACTATCCTAAATATGTATGCACCCAATACAGGAGCACCCAGATTCATAAAGCAAACTCCTAGAGACCTACAAAGAAACTTAGACTCCCACACAATAGTAGTAGGAGACATTAACACCCCCACTGTCAATATTACACAGATCAATGAGACAGAAAATTAACAAGGTTATTCAGGATTCAACTCAGCTCTGGACCAAGCAGACCTAATAAACATCTACAGAACTCTCCACCCCAAATCAACAGAATATACATTCTTCTCAGTACCACATCGTACTCATTCTAAAACTGATCACATAATTGGAAGTAAAACACTCCTCAGCAAATGCAAAAGAATGGAAATCATAGCAAACATTCTCTCAGACCACAGTGCAATCAAATTAGAACTCTAGATTAAGAAACTCACTCAAAATTGCACAACTACATGGAAACTTAACAATCTGCTCCTGAATGACTACCAGGTAAATAACAAAATTAAGGCAGAAAGAAATAAGTTCTTTAAAACCAATGAGAACAAAGATACAATGTACCAGAATCTCTTGGACACAGCTAAAGCAGTGTTTACAGGGAAATGTATAGACTAAATGCCCACAGGAGAAAGTAGGAAAGATCTAAAATCAACACACTAACATCAGAATTAAAAGAACTAGCGAAGCAAGAGCAAACAAATTCAAAAGCTAGCAGAAGACAAGAAATAACTAAGATCAGAGCAGAGCTGAAGGAGATAGAGACATGAAAAACCCTTCAAAAAATCAATGAATCCAGGAACTGGATTTTGAAAAGATTAATAAAATAGACCACTAGCCAGACTAATAAAGAAAAAAAGAGAGAAGAATCAAATAGACACAAAAAAATGATAAAGGCAATATCACCACTTACCCCACAGAAACACAAGCTACCATCAGAGAATATGATAAACACCTCTACACAAATAAACTAGAAAATCTAGAAAAAAATAGATAAATTCCTGGAACATACACCCTCCCAAGACTAAACCAGGAAGAAGTCGAATCCCTGAAGAGACCAATAACAAGTTCTGAAATTGATGCAGTTAATTAATGACCTACCAACCAAAAAAGTCCAGGACCAGATTGAGTCACAGTTGAATTCTACAAAGAA
The DNA here is from genome assembly GCF_003255815.1 of Theropithecus gelada. Lineage (NCBI taxonomy): Eukaryota > Metazoa > Chordata > Mammalia > Primates > Cercopithecidae > Theropithecus > Theropithecus gelada. The sequence continues at coordinate 78,606,564 of NC_037670.1, forward strand.
GAGCTGGTAGCATTCCCTCTGAAATTCTTCCAAACAATAGAAAAAGAGGGACTCCTCCCTAACTCATTTTATGAAGCCAGCATCATCCTGATACCAAAACCTGGCAGAGACATGACAAAAAAAGAAAATTTCAGGCCGATATTCCTAATGAACATCAGTGTGAAAATCCTCAGTAAAATACTGGCAAACCAAATCCAGCAGCACATCAAAAAGCTTATCCACCACAATCAAGTCGACTTCATCCCTGGGATGCAAGGCTGGTTCAACATACACAAATCAATAAACATAATTCATCACATAAATAGAACCAATGACAAAAACCAGATGCAGAAAAGGCCTTTGATAAAATTCAACATCCCTTCATGCTAAAAACTGTCAATAAACTAGGTATTGATGGAATGTATCTCAAAATAATAAGAGCTATTTATGACAAACCCACAGCCAATATCATACTTAATGGCAAAAACTGGAAGCATTCCCTTTGAAAACTGGCATAAGAAAAGGATGCCCTCTCTCAGCACTCCTATTCAACATAGTATTGGAAGTTCTGGCCCAGGCAATCAGGCAAGAGAAACAAATAAAGAATATTCAAATAGGAAGAGAGGAAGTCAAATAGTCTCTGCTTGAAGATGATATGATTGTATATTTAGAAAACCCCATCGTCTCAGCTGAAAATCTCCTTCGGCTGATAAGCAACTTCAGCAAAGTCTTAGGATACAAAATCAACGTGCAAAAATCACAAGCATTCCTATACACCAATAAAACACAAACGGAGAGCCAAATCATGAGTGAACTCTCATTCACAATTGCCACAAAGAGAATAAAATACCTAGGAATACAACTTACAAGGGATGTGAAAGACCTCTTCAAGAAGAACTACAAACCACTGCTCAAGGAAATAAGAGAGGACACAAACAAATGGAAAAATATTTCATGCTCATGGATAGGAAGAATCGATATCGTAAAAATGACCATACTGCCCAAAGTAATTTATAGATTCAATGCTATCGCCATCAAGCTACCATTGACTTTCTTTACAGAACTAAAAAAAAACTACTTTAAATTTCATATGGAACCAAAAAAGAGCTCATATAGCCAAGACAATCCTAAGCAAAAAGAGCAAAGCTGGAGGTATTATGCTACCTGACTTCAAACTATACTACAAGGCTACAGTAACCAAAAGAGCATGGTACTGGTACCAAAACAGATATCTACACCAATGGAACAGAGCAGAGGCCTCAGAAATAATGCCACACATCTGAAACCATCTGATCCTTGACAAACCTGACAAAAACAAGCAATAAGGAAAGGATTCCCTATTTAATAAATGATGTTGGGACAACTGGCTAGTCATATGCAGAAAACTGAAACTGGACCCCTTCCTTACACCTTATACAAAAATTAACTCAAGATGAATTAAAGCCTTAAATGTAAGACATAAAACAATATATACCCTAGAAGAAAACCTGGGCAACACCATTCAGTACATAGGCATGGGCAAAGACTTCAGGACTGAAACACCAAAAGCAATGGCAACAAAAGCCAAAATTGACAAATGGAATCTAACTAAACTAAAGAGCTTCTGCACAGCAAAATAAACTATCATCGGACTGAACAGGCAACCTACAGAAGGGGAGAAAAATTTTGCAATCTATCCATCTGGCAAAAGGTTAATATCCAGAATCTACAAAGGACTTAAACAAATTTACAAGAAAAAAACAAACAATCCCATCATAAAGTAGGCAAAGGATATGAACAGACACTTCTCAGAAGAAGGCATTTATGTGGCCAACAAACATATGAAGAAAAGCTCCTTATCACTGGTCATTAGAGAAATGCAAATCAAAACCACAATGAGATACCATCTCATGCCAGTTAGAATGGCAGTCATTAAAAAGTCAGGAAACAACAGATGCTGGAGAGGATGTGGAGAAATAGGAAAGCTTTTACACTGTTGGTGGCAATGTAAATTAGTTCAACAATTATGGAAGACAGCGTGGCAATTCCTCAAGGATCTAGAACCAGAAATACCATTTGACTCAGTGATCCCATTACTGGGTATATACTCAAAAAATATAAATTATTCTACTATAAAGACACATGTACACATATATTTATTGTAGCACTATTCACAATAGCAAAGACTTGGAACCAACCGAAATGCCCATCAATGATAGACTGGATTAAAAAATGTGGCACATATATACCATGGAATACCATGCAGCCATAAAAAACGATGAGTTAATGTCTTTTGCAGGGACATGGATGAAGATGGAAATCGTCATTCTCAGAAAACTAAAACAGGAACAGAAAACCAAACACTGCATGTTCTCACTCATAAGAGGGAGTTGAACAATGAGAATCCATGGACACAGGGAGGGGAACACCACACACCAGGGTCTGTTAGGGGGTGGGGGGCTAGGGGAGGGATAGCATCAGGAGAAATACCTAATGTAGATGACAGGTTGATGGGTGTAGCAAACCACCATGGCACATGTATACCTATGTAACAAACTTGCACGTTCTGCACATGTATCCCAGAACTTAAAGTATAATAAAATATATACTCCTGCTTTCCTTGGATTAACGTTAGCACAATATATATATTTCCTTTCTTTTTTTTAATTCTGCCTATATCAATGCATTTTAAGTGAGTTTGTTGTAGGTGGTAAATAGTTGGGTCATGGTTTTAATTCACTCTGACAACCTTTGTCTTTTAATTGGTGTTCTTAGAACGTTTACATTTACTGTAATTATTAATATGTTAAAACATGAGTCTGGAATTTTATTTTTTGTTTTGCTTCCTCTGCTTTTTGTTTCTCTGTTTCCTTTTTCTGGCTTTCAGTGAGTTACTTGAAAATTTTTTAGAATTGCATTCTAGTTCATCCTTAATAATTTTTAGTATATCTCTTTGTATACCATTTTAGTGGTTGCTTTAAGTATTACATTAAATATACGGAATTTATCACAGTCTACTGGTGTTAACCTTTTACCAGTTCAAGTAAAATACAGAAACCTTATCTCCCTTTACTTCCCTTTACCCTCTTCTGTTTATAATTATCTCAACTGTTCCCTTTACATATATTTAGAACCATATCAGGCAGTGTTATAATTTTTGCATCAACTGTCAAACATAATTTAGAAGACTTGGTCATGAAAAAAAAATGGAATTAAAGCTGAAAGGGCCAGTTATAAAGTTTTAGAGTCAGAAGGGATCCAACAGATTAGGTACTGACAGGAGAAATCACCTAAGGGATGTCAGGAATGAGATTGTTCTCCACTCATTATGAGGAAGGAGTCACCAACATCAGTAAAAACTTGAAAGTTATTAAATATTGAATTGGTAAACTTTAGATGCTTTATTGGCAGTGCCTGTAATGTAGAGGAATATAAATCAGCTCTTATTTGTGTGGCACGTTCTCCACGCATGTTAATACCCATGACATAATCTGCTCTCATATGTGGCCTCAGAGGGTATGTAAAGGCAAGTGTGATTCAGTCTCTGCTCACAAGTGAGTGCACAGAGTGTCAGAGAGCAGTTGTAATGCCAAGGCCAACCTCTGGTCTCCATCTCTGTGCCTCATGTTTTCAACCAGCCCTGAGGCTCCCAGATGTGGTTGTGCATCAAAACACTTGAGGGGGCCCCACCCCAGACCTACTGAGTCAAGATCTTCAGGAGGGGACCTGGTTATCTGTATTTTTAAGAACGATGCTGCAGGTGATTCTTATGCAATCAATCTATGGAACCATGTTTGGGAACCACTCAACTAGACCGTGTGACGTGAGCTTCTTATTACTCCAAGGGTCATTTGGAAAGAGAAGAAGTAAAGAGATTGGAACGCTGGGACCCCTTCTGAAGACAGGAATGGCAGCACGCATATTTTAGGGTCTTCCCTGCAGTCCCTCTTTCTCTTTTCCTTGGAAGGTTAGGATTAGACGTGAGATTCCATAGCTGCTGGAAGTGGGAACATTTAATAAATTTTTCATTTGAGAAACTGATAGCATAGCTCAGAACCTAGATGGTTTATTCGCAAGATCTTCATTAACATTAAAGGATAAATTTAAATTTCAATAATTCTAAGATATGGAGAAAGTGGAGGAGGCTACTTCAGTTGTCGATTTAGAATGAGCTCTTGGTTTAAGTCCTCACTAGCGGTGTGGCTTTGGCTAAGTTAGCTAACCTCTGAAATGTTCAGCCACCACTCCAGAACCTAAAAATTGTCTTAGGAAGACTATGTGAGGACAGATGGGTGAAAGCATGCAGCACGTACTAGGTGCTCCCTATGTATTAGTTGAAATTGAATCTGAGGTTCCTCAGAAGGGTGGAGATAGGAGACAGGAAACAGGAGTTTCCCTGCAGCTGCTAACAAAAGCAAGACTCTGGCAACTTGCTTTCCTCTCAGGAGGTCTGGCCTTCTGCGTTGACAGATGAGCAGCAAACCAAGCAGTGGCATAGAGGAGCCTCCAGAAGCTTCCCAAGGGAGGCAGAGTCTGAAATTGTTTTACCATTTAGAAACTGCTCCTTGGAACTTCTCTTCTTATGCTTCTCTTTGAAAAACGTAAAAGTTCCAGTGACCTGATTTTATGCTAAATTTTATTTAGCTGCTGTTCTCATCAAAAAAGCCATAAGAACATGTAATGGGGAGGGTGGGTGGCGTGGAGCCCCGTGGAGAAAGGATTTGACCAGGGAGAAAGGGGCATGGGAAGGGAAATGGGAGGTGTTGAAGTTAAGTTTGGCTGGACTCACAGCTTTCCCCATCCCATGGGTTTAGCCCATCCTGTGGGGAGATGAACTTGTGGTGCTCACGAAAGATGAGGGGTTTGCTTCCAGAGGAACCTATTTGAGCTGGGATGGAGCAAGTGGCCCATCTCAGTTAAGTGGGGAGCCCGTGTAATAAAAGCACCCTGGGGAAGGAGGTAAACTTTCTTAATCAGAGTAGGGGGAAATCATTTTAGTAGGAGGAAGATGCGCTGTTTCTATGAAACTAGTCTGTAGTGTTTCTCAAAGAAAACAGTCCCACTGTGGCAATAGCAACTCAACAGGAAATCAACTGTGATTCTCATTGATTCCCCTGATTCCCACCCTGCCTAGTGAGAAACACCCACTGTGGGGCAGAGAAATAGCAAGAGGGGTGAGTGATGGTTTCCACTGCACCCAATTTGCATGGATACTTTTCCTTTTTGAGATATTAGCTGCCCTGTCATCAGGGTTTCTCCTCTCCTCCCCAGGACCTAGGTCAATTGTAAAAGCAGAAAGAACTTTTCTTGATCAGTCAGATTCCCTAAGAAAGATGGACTGCTCAGAAGAAAGATGGGGACATAGAATATGAAAAAAAAAATACGGAAAGCTTCTCAGCAGAGAGTAGACAGTAACTTTTGGGATTTGGCAATGGTGGAATGGCTGACATCAGTTCCATGGAGTCATGGAGGTTCATCAACCTCTTAAGCCTCTCCCTTTCAACAAGGAGAATGCTGTTTTTCCTTTTGCTATGCGTTCATTGCTTGGTGCCCACCACGATGTGTTAAGTTTGCAGAGAGAATGCTTCCAGTTCACACCTATGACTTCCTCCCCTGAGTTGCACATATCCTACTGGAATGACTGGATTGGAACAGATGTAGGACCACTGACCACATGGTACCTGTCCTGCTGCTCCCACCTGCCTCCAGCATCCTGTTCCTGATTGGTTCAACTTGCCACCTATACTCAGGCAGGGCGAATTCTTTTTCAAAAGCAGCAATCACTCCTTGCAACCTGACTTCTGTCACCACATCTTCCCTGACCCAACAGATCTACTGGGACACAAAGTATGCACAGAATTCAAGTTCTATTTTTTACCATTTTCCTCTTTGACCTTCTGTGCAAACCAATTAATCACCAGTGCACATGGATATGAGAAAGCAAACCATGGTCAAATCCAAACAATTTGCACTCCATATAGATTTTTGTTATATTAAAGGAAAAGAAAATCTATATCGATTTGAAACTGAGAATGATGCCATCAAAATACCACAAATATAATATAAGACACAGTGCAAAAAAGATTGCTTTGTGGCAGGGATTGGAGAACCCAGGATCCACCTTTCACAAAGGGAAGCATGTGTGGACAGGAAATCTAGGACACTCCACAGGACTCCCCAAAAACCCCCCGCCACAGAGAGCAGGAGCTGGAGGTGAAGGCAGTTTATTGCATGGTTGCTGAGAAGCAAATGTGTACTAAGACTAGCATGGGAAGCAGCTAACTGCAGCATTTACTCTCAGTTTACTCCTGGAGCACAGGGCATACTTAGTAAAACACTGGAATGTCTACTGCAGTCATGACATGTCAAAAAGGGAACATTGTCCCAGCTGACTTTGGTTTGAAAAATGAATTCAGTATAGCAAAATCTCTCTGTGCTGTACCTCTTAATCTAGCTCTCTTCCTACCCCCAGTAGATGAAGCTATCTAGAAAGACAATGTCTACAGTCTGTCTAAAGTTTCCCTTCTTCCTTCGTCTGGACCTGAACTATTTGACAATAATGAAATCACTACAATCTCTGCGTGAAACCACTTCATTTTCCAGACCACAACAAAGTGACATGGCACTTCACTTGGTAAGGTTGAGCAAATGAAGAGAAATCCTCCAGCAAGGTCGGACTTACTAGATTAAAGGAAACATACAGGTTAAGATTAAGTGACACCCTGTAGTGGCCATGAAAATGTACCACTCAGATCTCCTATTGTGTGATGGTCCCAGCTGCTGCCCACAGGCTATTCCAGCCGGTGACTATGCACTAATGCAGCCCCATTCATGCAAGACAAGGGACTCTTAATAGGTGACTTTGGCTAACAGCCTCACTAGCAGCCTCACCAAAACCTTCTTAGACCTCTGCTGTAGTCTGGGATTCTCCCACTGACTTCTTCCTTCTCTCTCCTGAATAGGTATCAGATCTTGTGGTTGATAAGGCACTTTCCACCTTCTCCTATTCCAGCTTCTTTACTCTTCACAGGCATTTTCCTAAAAATCCTTGTGCACATCTATTCCTAGCTTGGAGTATGCTGAGCAGAGGATCTGAACTAACAAACTCATGAAACAAAAATGTTAGAAAAAGCATCAGGTTTTAAAGGAAACTGCATCAATTTACAGGCACTAACCCAAGACCAGGCATGATTACATTCAGATGATATATACAATTGCTTAAACATTTCCAAATTTTCCAATTTTCCAGAGAGATATGCTGACAATAGAAGCTACCAGTCCGGTTAATCTAAAAGCTGCCTTGTACTTGCAGAATTTGGGGGAAAAGGATAGAGTTAAAAGACATAGAGATCAGACCTGAGAGAGCCAATGCATGCATTATAAGTAAACTCAAGAGAAATAAGATAGAAGATGCAAGGGAGAAATAATCATGAAGAAATACAAAAAGATAGTTTTTCTGATTCCTTGAGATTAAAGACGTGGCTTTTCTGCTCAAGATTCTAGCAACACAAGAAACAATAGGAATGAAAAGACATGTTTTCAATTGCCAGAGGGCTCCCAAAGTGATGTGGTCCTGGAAGACTACCATGAACTCCAATCATGCTCCCTGCTAGCTTACGGGCAGAAACAACTCAAAGAGCTGGACTAATTCACGGTTCCTGGTCAGGCATTCTAAGAGACTTAATACCAGCTGTAATGTTGCTAGGAGACCTACCTCTGAAATCATCTATTAAGTGACATAGCAGGATCATCAGTTACAGGCTATCAGATCACAATAAATCATAGGATCTCAATTTGATGTGTTATTAATCTAGGTCAGTTTGAATTTTATAGTTGTAATTTTATAATTTGATGTGTTATTAATCTAGGTCAGTCTGAATTTTATTGTTGTGATTTTATAATTTCTTTTAAAAACGAGGTTACTGTGTTTTTCAAAACTTAATATTGAATCTCAAAAGATGTCTTCTTAACAAACCCTCTGATAAGACTTTGTTGATGAGACTAGAATATATGACTGGCTGCTTAGGGATAAGGCACCGTATTTGGTAGTGAGAATGTCACCGCCATAATTCACTCAGCTCTGCCCAGCCACATGTAGAGCCCATCTATAGCTATTGATGTCTTCAGGGTTACCTTAAGGTCTGAATTAAAGTGAAATTCTACTATCACATTTCTCTTTGAGGACAATTAGGATATGATATACTCAGTATTGGTTTTTTTTCCAGAAGGAAGAAATCTAGTTGTTAATCATTAGTATCTTCAGTGCTCATGTCTAAAACTCAAGTGAAAATACATGCCTCTGATGGATAGGAGAAACAGGAGTTAGGAAACAGATTGCAGTTTCAGACTATCATGGTGTAGCCATTACCAGTAGCTATTAATGCATAAGTTATATTAAAACACGTATGTCTCATTTCACACACAATAGTACCCATGATAATTATATTAAAGGCTCTTGATCCTGATTTAAATAAACTAACCACTCTTTATCTTTTTATAGAGTACATTAAAATCCCATACTATATGATTTAAGATATAGGCCTTTTTTTTCTGGTGAGTCAAATATTCCTAATTAATAAATGGCTATTACCATATAAATACACTATGCAGGAATTAACAATTTCAAAGAATTAGGTTTTCAGAGAATTTCCAAAGAACTGGAACAAGATCAATTCAACACTAAAATAATCCTGAAAAAAGTCAATACTTCATACTCGCATTTTCTAGCATAAACTTTTAAAACCCTAACTTACTTCATTTTAACAAATCTTTTAACACAATCTTTGTTTTATCAATTTTTAAACTTTTTATCAGGATTTTATTAAATTTGAATATTTAAGAAGGAAATAAAGGAAGAGAATTGAGGGATGTATTTGATGATTTATTAAAAAGTATAAATACGAGCTACTCCTTTTCCATGTTTAGAACAAGTGGGAGGTTAAAAGAGAGTAGTAAACTTAGGGTGTAAGGAAAGTCTCAGCGAGAAGTATCTCTTTGATTGTCAGCCAGCTGTAGGATTTCAGAAGGGCAAAAATGGCCCATTGGAGTCCAAAAAAAAAAAAAAAAAACAAGCTCTACCCTGATGGTACATTGTAGAAGAGGTACTATAATTGCTACAGGAGTAATCAGAAGGAATTTTGATTTTTGATGAGTTCCTCTAATGAATAATAAAGTGCCCCAGCTATCATTTCTTCCTGTTGGTCAGTGCCTGGACTGTGCCAGTGATGAAATAGTTTGTGTATCACCTCTGTGTTTGAAGGGGGTTGAGACCCATCAGCAAAACTAGGCCAGTGCAGCTTATTCACTGCACTGAAGCTGTCAGTTAAATGCTTGGAGCTGCAAATAATAGCCACCTTGAGCTAGCTGAAGCAAAGATATTAAATGGCTTACCTAAGTGTAATCTAGAGGTGGGCAGGCTCCATGCCATTTGCCTGTTATTCCCTTTCCTCTGTCCTCATCCTGTGCCAGCTCCCTTCAGGCTAGCAACTAGATGGCTGCAGCAATATTTGCTCTATATGAGTACACAGCAACATCTAGAGGGAGAGAAACTATTCTTAAGGTTCTGTTTAAATGTTATGAAGCTTTCCTCAGAAAACCCAAATAACCTTCCACTTGAGTCTCTTTGGTCTGTATTGGGATGCCATACATATTCATGAACCGATCCCGCTGTCATTCACTGGCTTAGGTCTGGGTTTCCTAACTAATTCCCACTAGGGTAATGGTCAATTAGTACAACAGAACCCAATGGTCAGTGGTATTTGACCATTGGTTCTCCAATGATCAAATTGAAGTGTGTGCCTTAGGATCTCCTGGAGAAACTGACTCCCAAAATTCTGATTCTGTAGGTCTGGGATGAGAACAGAGAATTTGCATTTCTAAACATTTTTCAAGTAATGCTGATGCTTCTGGCCTGAGAACTACTCTTGGAGAAGCACTGGATCTGCCCAATCAGGGTTTAACACAGAAGCTGGAGTTACTTCCCTTAATGCCTGTGTTGCTACACAGCAGATAAGGAGTAGCAAGGATGTGAAGGGTCAGTTGTCACATCCTCTGCACTGGCTGTGAGGGGTCCACATGGCGCTCAACGTGAGTTTTTGTTCACTGTGACTGACATTACCTGGGCTAAGCAGGATATGTCACTCTGAATTCATGGTGCTCCTCTCTGTGTACAGCAAGATATATATCTCATTTCCTAGCTCCTCCCCTGGTCCTTTCTTCCCCTGTAAACACACAACATTTACCAGGCAGGGTGTTGATGGTTTAACTTCTATAGGTGACTTATAGGCAGCCTCATATATGTATGTATGGGGCTTTGGTTGCCTAGAACATTATTCTCTTCATGCTTTAATGGGAGTCACCTGGGGATCTTGCATCAGTGCAGATTCTGGCTTAGGACGTCTGAGGTGGGGCCTGGGATTCTGAATTCCTAACAAGCTCCCAGGTGATGCTGATGCTACTGGTCCACAGGCCACTCATTGATGATTCCAGCCCAGGAGGCCTCCTCACACTCTATTCTTCCTGGTCATGTTTATTTCCCTTTCCAGAACGTACTCTTCCCACCTCCAACTCTACGCCTAGAATCTCTTTGTATATTTTCTTCTCCTACAAAATAAAGACAGTGGCTTTTTTGGTGTACCTGGAAACACCCAACAATGGCATAAACCTCCATTAAACAGCCTTGAGATCCATTTTTAGTAGTACTCTGGGGTAAGCGCTGAGGTTGAGGTGTAAGAAAGACCAAGATGCATTAACACGAGACTAGGATCCAGGCATCTCAGACCGAGTCAGTGTCCTCCTGGCTGTGTGCTTGATGTCAGGTTGATTAGTGTCACTTTCTGTAAAAAGGTCAGTATAATCTTAAATGAATTGAGAGAGAATTTTTTCATTTAGCAGTATCATTCTTAATAAATGCTTCAATCACACTATAGTGAACATTGCAATTTATTACCAAAATATTGTGATGAGTGGTCTGTTTACTCCTAATGCATGGGTCCTAGTCTGGGAAGGGAACATGTTAGCTAAGAGGGAAACAGGAATTCATCACTGTCCTCAGCCTTCCTTTTTGTCTAGTCTTTGCTTAAAAGATTTTATTTAGAATCCACAGGAGACAGTGGAAATGAATCTCCTCTAAGCCCTCAATGACAGCAATGGATTATGCTCATGAGAAATGATCGCACCTAAGGTAGGCAGGAGGGCCAGTGCAGGTAATCACAGTGCAATTACAGCATTGGGTGAATAGCACTGGGCCAGGCCAGATGATGGATGAGTTTTCTGAAGGAGAACAGAGTAAGAGTACTTGGTAGCAATGACTAAGACTTCCTCCTGAACATCAAATTGGATTTTCTCAAAAATGAGGTGAAGCACTTCTGTGAGACTACATAAACCATGCAGTGTCCTAAAGCAATCACTAAACAGTGCAGGTCAAAGAAAGAGAAAAACAAACCTACAGAAGGCCTGGTAGTACTGAACTATTTGGATTGCATCCAGTAGTTCTTGAAATCCCACGAGCAAGAGGAAAGGGAAATGAAAGAAGTGGATGTTGACTGATAATACGTGATAACACATGTTGAGGACAATGGCATTAAATATCTTGGCCCAGCACCTGCTGTTCAAGGGTAAGGAAATGGGTCAGATTCCTGAGTCTATTGATTTCTCAGCAAAGTGGGAAAGGCTGCAAAACTGGCTCTATCAGTGGATCAAAAGAAGAGAGAAAGGTGAAGGGAAAGGATGGGAAAGGAGCACGGATGGATGTTGATAGCGAGATGGGAACTCCAAGGGCTGCACTGCTCCATATTTGATGGGAGCAGTGATGCAATTTACACATTTAGTGACTATCATGCTATCATCAATTCTGCACTGAGAGAGCTTAATCTCCACAAAATGACTCTCTTATAAATGGCGCTTTTGAATATGAAACACAAGGCTTTTGCCTAGTCTGGGAGAAGAAGGTTAAGGCAAAGCAAAGACAAATTGCTCTGCTTACTACTGAAACAGAGGTCTTGAATGTTTAATGGAAAGTGAGAGCCCAGAAATTGAGAGGAGAGAAGAGAGGAAAGAGAGGCGAGTTGGTAATGTGTTAGGAGGCCAGGTCCCATAGGGAGGGACATACTGGAAAAGTTTTCTCTGGTTTAGAGGATGTTGGAGAAAGTATTGGGAATAGAAACTCCTGACTAGCAACTAGAATTTGTTCCTATAAATCCTCTGATATCCCTCAAATACTTTCAGTAGACATCTATTAGACACAACTGACCTCATATTCATGACGGTTTGGGGGAATAACATTTAAATGAAGTCAGCATATCTCTGACCCCAGTTGAAATTGTATGAGCTAAAAGATTACCAAGGGGAACAGAATATCTCAGATAAGGGGTGAGACCTTGATAAACATTTCCAATATACTAGCTATACATAGCTCACTAGAGGCTTTAAAAGGTCTTTTTAGGTTTTGTTGTTATTGTTATAAATATGTAAACAATATTGGTCAGACCCCAGGACATGTAAATAGCCTTTACAATTTCAAGAGTCCCATGGGTAAGAAGCCAGGGAGGCTGTTTCAATGAAGTGACACATTGTGTTCATACCTTTAAATAATGACAAGGGCAGAAATAGTTTTCAACCAGGCCCCAGTCTGGAAATACTTCTGCTAAAGCTTATAAAGCTGCCATAGCATGAGCAGAAAGTGAAGCAGTAGTGTTGAAACACTGGGTGGCCGGCAGTGTTCTCACAGGGACAGAGGGCTTCAGGACAATGAAGTAATGATTCCAATAACCAGGACAATCATTCTTCAAAGAGCATTAGAAGAAGCTAGTGTCCTTAACTGCTCCAGTTCAGGAATGAATGGATAAGGAGTAACATGGCAACTGTGGAAATGAAAGCATGCTGTGACTAGGAAAAGGGGCCCTGATGAAAGAAAGAGATGGCTGGGCACAGTGGCTCATGCCTGTAATCCCAGCACTTTGGGAGGCCAAGGCGGACTCATCACCTGAGGTCTAGAGTTCGAGACCAGCCTGACCAAAATGGAGAAACCCCGTCTCTACTAAAAATACAAAATTAGCCAGGCATGGTGGTGCATGCCTGTAACCCCAGCTACTTGGGAGGCTGAGACAGGAGAATCGCTTGAACCCGGGAGGCAGAGGTTGCAGTGAGCCGAGATCACGCCATTGCACTCCAGCCTGGGCAACAAGAGCAAAACTCCTTTTAAAAACAAAGAAAAGAAAAGAAAGAGAGAAAGGAAGGAAGGAAGGAAAGAAGGAAGGAAGGAAGGAAGGAAGGAAGGAAGGAAGGAAGGAAGGAAGGGAGGGAGGGAGGGAGGGAGGGAGGGAGGGAGGGAGGGAGGAAGGAAGGAAGGAAGGAAGGAAAGAAGGAAGGAAGGAAGGAGAACAACTTGGGGACAGGAGAAGTGGAAAGAGAAGAGCTCCGAAGAGATAGAGTAATTCCAGGACAGGGCAGACCAGACCAGACCAGAGCAGAGATTTTTACAATTCTTGGTGGAGACTGAGAAATTTATATCAGAAGCTACCATGTGTCATTTATACTTTGTGGTGTAATTTTGCTTGAAATGTCTTCATAGTGAGTTATGTATATAGTTCTTATTCCAATACCAAAATAAACGCTCTGTCATTTTCAACAATTTGCCTGTGCTGTTATCATAGATGCTTGGGTTGCAGAAGCCCTCCAGCTGTTGATATAAACAGACATCTGCTGGACACAGTGTCTTAGTCCTGACTCCCCCACCCACATACACAGATAGACATATTATGATGGAAGACTCTGGGTTTCAAAAGCATAACAGGTAGGTAGCCTATTTATTCAGGGACCAAAACTGAAAGCACAAGGTCATCCAAAGAGATAGAGAGAGAGTTAGTTCATGTTTTAAAATTGAGGAATAGAATGCTAGTAAAAATATTAAATATGCAAATATGCTTTGTGGAAATTATATTGTCAGCCCTTTTTGCTTCTAAAAGTTATTGCTTGCCTTTCTTCAGTGAAGGGAGACAATACATAGGGGAAATTGTATTTTAAGGAAATCTGAAAATATATCCTAAAATAAGGTAAATAAAGAATTGCTGAATATACTTTCTCAGGAAAGATTAAGGAAAAATATTCTAGAAAAAAAAGAACAAAGGATGTAGATAAGTTATACTAGACAAGATACAAATGGCTAAGAAACACATGAAAAACAACATTTAGGCTCACCACTAAGCAAGAAATGTAAATGTGTACAAAAATGCTGATTTATACACTGCAAGTTGGCAAAGTTTTGAGAGAATGAAAATGCCTATTATGGGCAGGGATATGGGGAAACTGGATTTTTCAAGCACTGTGATATGAGTAGTAATGAACAGCCTCCTGGAGGGAGGGTTGACCTCTGTATCAAGAACCATAAAATTCATATACCCTTTGGCCTCATAATTCTACTTCCAGAAATGCTTCTAAAGAAAAAAGCCAGATGAACCAGGAAATATATTGATTGCATCAATGTATAGAATGGTTAATATTTTAAGTTGCCACAGTAAAAATTATTTGAAATTGTGGTCTGTTGATAATGGAATATTAATTCAGCCACTTTAAAAAGATGAGAGTAAATAGATTTTACTGAAACAAATAGATGTTCACAGTATATCATTATGCCAATGAGCAAGTTACAAAAGATTATAGTATTTTTTTCTAGTTTTACACATACAAACACACATGGACACACACATGCACATTTGTATACATGTAGGAGAGGGAGACAAGGAAAGAATTTATGAAAATGTCAATGGTTTATTGTATCTGGGAGGTGAGCTTGTGGGTGATTTTTTTCCGTTATGATTTATCTGTACTGTAAATGTTCTCTATAAGAAACATGAATTACTTTTAGAATATTCATAATAAAAAAGAAAAACAGTATATTTTTTCACTTCCATCAAAGGAAGTTTAGATTCTTTTTGTAGCTAAATTGGTGTTTTTATTATTTGCAATTTTCTTCATAACAACAAAACTAATACTAGTGACTTTTTATAGCCACATGTGATCTGTATCCAAATGGGCCTATTAAATGCTAAATCCCTTCACATTTTTCTTCATAATGACCCTAAAGGAGAGCTGAGGACTAATGTTATAAATGGAGAGAATAAGGCATAGATAATCATGGAAATTCTCCCTTGAGTTCAGAGAAAAATAAGAAGCAGCTCTAAGGAAAAACTGCAAGACCCCAGACTGTTGTTTTGAATGAAAGTTGAGCTCCCCACAGATCTCATCAGTAATTTTATTATTAGTGCAGCCTCAGCACCATGTTCCTTTGAGTAAAAATAAGAATTATTTCCTTCTCATTTTGAAAGTCTCTTCCTTGAGCCAAGAGTGTGTATATATCTATATGGCACTAATGCTGATGTGTGTGTTGTGTCTCTGATACAGTTTGGCTCTATGTCTCCACCCAAATCTCATGTTGAACTGTAATCCTCATAATCCCTATGTGTCAAGGGAGGGATCTGGTGGGAGGTGATTGGATCATGGGAGTGGTTTCCCCCCTGCTGCTCTCATGACAGTGAGTGAATTCTCATGAGATTTGGTGGTTTTACAAGTGTTTGACAGCTCCTCCCTCACTAGGTCTCTCTCTCTGTCTCTCTCCCTCTCTCTCTCTCTCACCCGCCGCCATGTGAAACATGCCTGCTTCCCCTTCCACCATGATTGTAAGTTTCCTGAGGCCTCCTCAGCTATGTGGAACTGCGAGTTAATTAAATATCTTTTCTTCCTAAATTACCCAGTTTCGGGTGTTTCGTTATAGCAGTGTGAAAATGGACTAACACAATCTAACTCCTACATGCAATAGATATTCTGGGTTGCCCTCTGAACCCAGTTTGTCCTCAAGAAGAGGTCATTGTCCTTCCCCCCAGGATGAAAACTTCCCCAGTAGAAAGGGTTTAGCAGCACCAAGTGAGAAGAACACAGAATCAGACATGTCCGGGTATGAATCTTGACATCTCCAAGTCTTACTTCCTCCACGATGAAGTGGAGCTAATCAATCATGATGTTAATTTTATGTGTCAGCTTGACTGAACCATGGGATGCCCAGATATTGGGCTAATTATTACTTCTGGGTGTGTCTGTGAAGGTGTTTCTGGCAGAAATTAGCATTTCAATCACTAGACTGAGTAAAGAAGATCGACTTAACCAATGTGGACAGGCATTGTCCAATCCATTGAGTGACCAGATAAAACAAAAAGGTGGAGGAGGGGCAAATTTTCTGTCTTTTCTGAGCTGGGACATTATCTTCTCCTGTCCTGGACCATTGGAGCTCTTTGTTCTAGGGGTGTCAGACTAAGGGCATACACTAGCAGCTCCCCCAGTTGCATCCTCCAGCCTTGAGCCTCAGATTGGGAGTTACATCATCAGCTGCCCTGGCTCTCCAGCTTGCAGGTGGCACACCGTGGGACGTCTTGTCCTCTGTAATCATGTGAGCCTATTCCAAAATTAGTTCTCCTCTGATAAATATCCTATTGGTTCTGCTTCTCTGGAGACCTCTGACTAATATTCTGAAGAAGAGGAGATAAATTCATAGAGTGTGTCAAACACATGGAAGGGATGTCACCAGAGTTAGTGCTCTCTTCCCAGACTCCTACACCCTCTGTGACTTGCCCATTGAACTCCCTGAAGGAGGGTCTGGCTCTTTTACTTTCTGATCGTGCCCACAATTCTAAGCCCAGGTGGGAGCTCAGTTCAGGAAGATGTAACATGAAGTTATGAGGTTTAAGTTTCAGGACTCCTTCTTGCAGGCCCATTAGGGGGCTGAGGGTTTTGCTGAGACTTGTAGAATGTTCTATATGAAGATGGGAAGATGGATTACTAGGAGAAAGCATTTGTGGTAAATGTGCTCCTGGTAAATTGCCTAAAAAGAGCTCAGAGGAAAGAATCACAAATCTCTAAGGCCCTAGGAATGTATTGTGACTTATTTTCTCATTATAAATAAATATTCACTGGTATATCTAATTGAGTGTCTGGATTCTTGTAGTTTCAGCAGCATCCCACAATTGTATAGACTCCAGGCTCCACAAAACCTGGATCATCCCTAAGAACTTAGCTCACCTAACTGGTTAAGAATCCTCTCTCTTACTATTCCCACCCTGGTCTCTGCTCAGACATTGAGTGACAGTGAGATTTCTACCTTCCAAGGTAGTTCACTCCGATTAGAAACATTTTTACCCTGTTTACCGAAAAATGCCAGTGATGACTCTGTGTCCCTAAGCTATCTGGATCACAGGTCACATTTCTGTTCCTTGGACCACACAGAATACACACCATCTCCAAAGCTGTTTCCCAGGCCACACACACCAGCATTTGGCCCCTCTTATCTGCCCACTGCAGTTCTTTTTCTGACTGGTGCATAGAGCTGAGCCCAGCCGTTCAAGTGTGATCAGACTGACCACAGCATGACAGGTGCATTATCCATCCTCCAGTAATGCTGGGCATGGTTTCCCCTTGAAAAAGAGTGCCCCCCTAAAAGATCTCAAATCAAAAGCTGGTTTACCATAATAGTGGTAATACACTTCATTGTGACACTTCTAGGGCCAAGACTATTGCAGCCAATTCACTGCCCATCAGTTGCTGATTGAGGAAACTGAGTCTTAAATAGGACCACAACACAGGGCACTGCAAGGAAACTAGCTACACCCTGCATACACCTGATACTGCCTGTTGCATGGAAGGTCAGAGCTGATATGCAGATATCATCAGGTTCCAGTGTGGGACATGGGTTGCAGCCTGCAGGCAGGGCCTATGCCCTCGAAGAGAACAGAGGAGAAAAATGGTGCCATCATGTGACTACCTTCTTTGCCTGCCTCACATTCTCACAGTCTGGCTTCCACACTGCCTTCTTTAGTTTCCTTCCTTCCTTCCTTCCTTCCTTCCTTCCTTCCTTCCTTCCTTCCTTCCTTTCTTTCTTTCTTTCTTTCTTTCTTTCTTTCTTTCTTTCTTTCTTTCTCTTTCCCTTTCTTTCTCTCTCTCTCTCTTTCTTTCTTTCTTTCTTTCTTTCTTTCCTTCTTTCTTTCTTTCTTTTTCTTTCTTTCTTTCTTCTTTTTTTGAGATGGGGTCTCACTCTGTCACCCAGGCTGGAGTGCAGTGGAATAATTTCAGCTCACTGCAACCTCCGCCTCCCAGGTTCAAGCGATTCTCCTGCCTCAACCTCCTGAGTAGCTGGGAGTACAGGCGTGTGCCACAATGCGTGGCTAATTTTTGTATTTTTAGTAGAGACAGGGTTTCACCATGTTGGCCAGGCTGGCTTTGAACACCTGGTCTCAAGTGATCCACCCCCTTCAGCCTCCCAAAGTGCTGGGATTACAAGCATGAGCCACTGCACCCGGCCTTCTAGTAGTTTCTTTGAATCATAGTCTTGGCACAGTCACGGCAGTGCATTAGCTCATATGGTTGAAAGGGCTCAGGGGGATAAGTTGTTTCCTCTGTTCCAGCCTATGTACAACCCCCACCATTTCCCAATCAAAGAAGGAATAAAGCCACCCTGCCTCTTAAAAGCAGTCATGAAACTATAAAGGACTTTCTTAATATCTTGGCCCCAGGATTTCGGGAGAAACAAAGACCCTCTCCTGATGTTCAAGGTATGGTACTGAAAGCCAATTTTGTAGTAGGGACAGCAGCAGAATAAGCGTGGCACCAGAGATGGCTGGAATATCCTCAGGGTGCCAGTGCTTCCACGCACTGCTAATTGACTCTGTGACTCAAATGTCCACACACACACACAAACCCACACACACACACACCCATACTGCAGCGGCAGCATATGGTTGGCTTTCTTTCATGGTGCAGTTTACTCTTATTGTAAACTGAGGCATAGCCATGGAGCTAGCAGGGGCCTAAATAAAAGGGTGTGCTAACTGAAACAAGTAAATGCAGGCAGCCCAAGCAGTTTCTATATATACATTGTATATGCTGCAATTATCAAGTAAGGAAATCTTAAACAAGTGGAGCTATTCTGGGCATTTTCCCACCCTGCTTGCTCTCCCTGGTGACTGTAACTTGATTTTGTCCTATATCAGCAGCCCGAGGTTAAAGAGCATCCCAAGTCAAGTGCTACCATAGACATAGCTCTCAGTTACTCACAGCTTGTAAATGTTAGTGAAGTGGAATTACTATTTGTGATCTAGCATGACCTGTGAAAATTCAGATTTAACTGGAAGACGGATAATAGCTAACAACAGTAAAAGGCTAAATTTCACTTTTCGGAAACAAGCCAGAATTGATTAAATGGGCAGATTGGTTTTGACAGTTCATTGCTTGAGTGTCACAAAATAAACAACACTGGCTAATGTGTTCTGTCATGGAAGACCAAGCAGATGATATTTTATGCTTTTTAGAATTGACTGAAGAAGATATAAAACAGCACACTAAAACAACTATTAAAATATCCCCCTTGCTCATCCCACCCCAAACCTAACAAAGTCCCAGTAAACCAAACTTGCTCTTCACTTTGTTCCACTCATCCATCCATCTATCCTTTCAGTCATCCACCAACCCATCCACCCTACCAAACAAGTATTGGCATGCACTTTTCATCTGTCAGAAACAGATAAGATGAGTCACATAGATGGGAATTTGCTCTCTACAGTGTCTGTTCTCTCTTCTTCCTCATTTTGGTCAATGTAAGGACTCAGGTTCATGTTGTCACTTGTGACTTCAAGATTGCCAGGGAGATGAGCACCAGGCTCTACTCAATCAGACTCAGTTTCTCAGAACTATTTCTTAGATAAGTGCCAGGATCAGAAAGTAGGATTGGATAATTGGGTGAGATGCCTGTGGACAACCCAGAAGTCACTAGGATATCACATCAGAAGCTGATTTGGGCCAATGAAGAGGGCCACACACATGGGGAGGAGGCAGAGTCTACAGGGAACAAACTCATCACAGAAATCTGTTTTTTCTATTGCAAATAATTTTTTAAGCCACACTGTGCTTATCTTAGTGACTCTATGTCAATTCAAGATTAAAAAAAAAAAAATTGGTAATGAGAGGAAATGGAGGCTAGAAAAAGTAAAACCAGACATTAATACAATGGCTTGAAATCAAGGCAAACTTAGTCAACTATGGAAAACTTTTGTATGTAACTTAAAGAAAACAATATGCAAAGAAAAAAGTGCATGCCACAGAAGTTCAGTAACAATTTTTAAGTATCATTTTCATTTGCTTTCTATTATAACGAAGCCAGAGATCATTACTATTTTCTGATTTGATATAGGCTCCTCAGACTCTTTAATAGCTTGGACAGGAGCCAGGTATACTCTATAGTCAGCCTTCCAGGACTTGACACTAATTACCCATGCTGAAGCAAAACTAAGACAGTCAGGGCATTCAGAGTAATTCTTTAAAGTGTGCATGAGGAAGTGTGGAGGGCGTTCTGTTTGGATTTCTCAAACTGCTGTAGCCATGGAATGAGGCAGGTCAGGACTTCAATCCCTGCTCTGCGTTTTATCTACTTTGGATCTCTGTCACCTCATCTGCCGAATGAGCATCACAATACCTCACTCACAGTATTGGGTTGCTTTTGCCAACGCATGTCTATCGTGTCTCCATAAAGGTACCTGGGGACACGATGTAGTCTCAAGGGGAGATTGAGAAAGTTCCACTGAAGCTGCATTTGAACCACAGGCATTTTACTTTGATTTCCTGTTCATTTGGAAGAATCATGAACTTATTGGGGAGACTATAGCCCTTTCAGGTCACCTCTTATCTACCTTAGAAATCAGCAAGCTTTTAATGTCAATGACCAGAAAGTAGACATCGGGCCTCACGGTCCCTCTAGCAACTACTCTACTACATGTCGTGGTACAAAAGCAGCCGTGGACAATATTTAAACAACTGAGCATGGCCATGTTCCAAAAAATATTTATTTACAACACTACATAGCAGACCAGATTTGATTCATGGACCACAGTTT
Organism: Theropithecus gelada; assembly: GCF_003255815.1. Classification (NCBI taxonomy): domain Eukaryota; kingdom Metazoa; phylum Chordata; class Mammalia; order Primates; family Cercopithecidae; genus Theropithecus; species Theropithecus gelada. The sequence goes on from NC_037670.1 coordinate 78,627,448, forward strand.
GCAGACCCCAAATGAGACAGAATATATATCTATGAGATCTATAGCTAGTATATGTCTGTGAGACAGGATATATAAAGTTTTTCTTACAATGTCTGACACATAAGATGTGCTCAATAAATACCTCTCTGGCTATTTTGTCTTGACAGCATCCATGACTCAAAATCATATTTATTCATTCAACAAATTTTGCTTTAGTGCTTTCCGCATGCCAGGATCTATTCTTGTCACCAAGACACAATAATGAACAAGACAAAGTGCCTGCTTTTATAGAGGTTATATTGTGGAGATGAGGAAGGAAGAAAGGGTGGGAGGAAGGAAAGGAAGGAAGGAAGCCATCACCTCATGATAAGTGCTACACAGACGAGAAACAGAATGCTATGGAAAGAAAAATGATAGCATAGCCATTTTTATGGGATAGACATCTCAGAGCAGGTGACATTGAGCTGAACTCTGAAAGAAGAGAAGGAGCCATCCAGGCTGAGATGAAGGGAAGCCTTCCAGACAGAGTAAACAATGAGAAGGAATGACACAGGGTGGGGATGAACATTGCCTGACCTGGGAAAAGGAAGAAGGGCAGAGTGACTGAGCTCAGAGGGCGAGCAGGGGGAGGGAAGAAGGCAAGTCTGAGTCAGGCAGCCGTTAGATCACTTAGACTGGTGCTGTCCAGTGGAAACATAATGTGAGCCACATGTGTAACCTAAAATTCTCTAGTGTGTGTGTATATAGAGTCTATCTATCTTTCTTTCTATCTATCTATCTATCTATCTATCTATCTATCATCTATCTGTCTATCTATCTATCTATCTATCTATCTATCTATCTATCTATCTATCATCTTATCTAGCTAGCTAGCTATCTAATCTACCTACCTACCATCTGTCTGTCTATCTGTCTATCTAGACATAGACATGAATAACAATAGTAAAACTAATTTAAAATGTAGATTGTTGGTGGCTGAGCATGGTGGCTCATGCTTGTAATCCTAGCACTTTGGGAGGCTGAGGCGGGTGGATCACTTGAGGTCAGAATTTTGAGACCAGCTTAGCCAACATGGTGAAACCCCATCTCTACTAAAACTACAAAAATTAGCTAGGCATGGTGGCACATGCCTCTAATCCCAGCTGCTTAGGAGGCTGAGGCACAAGAATCACTGAAATCCAAGAGGAGGAGTTTGCAGTAAGCCAAGATGGTGCCACTGCACTCCAGCCCGGCTCACAGAGGGGGAATCTGTCTCAAAAAAAAAAAAAGATTTTTACTTCACCCAACAAATTCAAAATATTATTATTTCAATATGCAATCATAAAAATTATTAATTAGCTAATTTTTACTCTTTTATTCATGCAAAGTCGTCTACATCTGGTGAGTGTGTCATACTCACAGCACATCCCAATGTGCACCAGCCCCATTTCAAAGGTCGCTAGGAGCTGCCAAATCAGGCAGCATTTATTTAGACATTTTTGTGGTAGGGTAAGAGCTTGTATTTTCACTCCAAGTCCTTGGAGAGTTTGAGCAGGCGAGTGATATGTTCTAACTTACATTTCTGAAAGACCATTCTTTGTGGACTTAAAGGGGGACTCTAGGAGGAGAAAAGTGAGAGGAGCAATTGGAAAGTGATTGGCCTAAGGCAGACAAGGGAAGGTATTGGCTTGATTGGAGTGGTGGGTTGGCTAAGGAGTTAGAGAGGGTGGATTAGAGATGTTGAGTCTGAGTTGGTGTGATATGCAGGGTAAAGGCCTACAGATTTTGGTTTTAATGTCAATGCCTGTGTGTACTAGGAATGCTCCCTGTCACACCCACACAGAGCTCCAAAATGATTGTCATTCAACCATGTCATGTAACACCATGAGAATACTGCTAGTCTTTGCTGACAAAGGTCCACAGAACCAGGTCAAACAAGAATGAAGGAAAGAAGAGAATAAGGGCACCAAGTGATTCATATCGATTCTGGAGCAGGAATGAGACAAAAGTGTGGCCTTTTTTACCACTACTCTAAACATTTCCCTCCCCATTTCCTTCCTTCACAATGCCTGCCTGGCGCCTACAGAGGAAGTCTCAGTTTCTCAGGATTCTCTCCCTGCTACTTTCCTCTGCCTCGCCTCAGCCTTGCCTGGGTCACTGCAAATATTTCTCACCCTTTTCCTTACCCCCTTCCAAAAGAAGCAGAGGTCCCAGCTCTCACCCATCTCCAGTCTCGGCTTCTTACTGGCCCAGTCTCAGCCAAGGAACCCCAGAAGGAGAAGACCCACACTGGCAGAAGGAAGAAAGTGACTGCTCGGAGGAACTGCAGGCAGTTCTGGAAGCATACCAGCAGGGTGGAAGCAAGAAGAGGACCCAAAGCAGAGGCCAGGCACAGACCTAAGCAATCCACAGAGCAAACAGCGCTTCCAGCTGCTTCTCCACTCCCACACTAACCATCATGGAAACAGGCCCTATGCTTCTAAGATGCTTTACAGCTTGTTGTGTGCTTCCCTGTATCTGTTCCATTGAAATAATTCAGAAAGGACCCTGAGGTGGGAATTTTTGAGAAAATTTCAGGAGAGGAAACTGAACCCAACTGACTTGTCCAATCTCACACAGCCTGGAAGAAATAGAACCAGGGACTCCAGATCAACCCTCCTTCTCATCACACCCACTAATAGCAATGAGTCTGTGTGGCCGTGGCCGGGAGTCAACTGTGCAAAGCCACGCCACAAAACACACAGGGAATCACACGTAGCAATGGGGATCAGTCTTCCTCATTGTGGGTGGAAGTCATCTAGGTCATGCCCTGTGGATATCAGGCATCTTTTCTTCATTTGTGTCTCCTCATGTTTGAGTTTTAGTCAACGCATTTAAATAAAGGAACCACTACTCTGAGCTGAAAATATCAGTGGCATCTGGGATCAGTCTTAGAATGAGGAGTCTGGCCAGGGCAGTATGGAAAATGTTTTCCATAAAAATATTTAAATGCTTATTTAAATATTTCCAAGTTAAGTTGACCAACTTTAAAATGCACCAGAAAGACAGTCCAAAAATCAAATGCCCTAAAATAAAAAAGCAGCTAAATTACATGAGCTATTTATTTCCTTTTATTTAGATTTCTTGTCTAGAGACAAATCAGAAAAGATTTTTATGTAGACTTGCCCTGCCTGGTCTCCATCATAGAAGTGCCGTATGAAAATAAGTTAACATCAACCAATGCAGCATTTAATGTGTATGAGGCACTGGTCTAAATGTTTTACATTTAATCCTGACAATAACTCTACAGGTAAGGATGCTACAATTATTTGCATTTTATTAGAGAGAAAGGAGAAGAAGGAAAAGGAGGTAGGGGAGGAGGACAAGGAGGAGGAGGAAGAGAAAAGAGTAAGTAGCATTTACTGAACACCTACTATGGGCCCTCCACTGAGAGAATATAACACTGACTCCTCCCACGATGTCATGGCATGCTATCTACATTCCACAGGTGAGCAAACTGACTTGGAGAGGTAAGTACTTAATGAAGTTCACAGTTATAAGTAGTAGAGGCAGGATTCAAACCCAGATCTTTTCACTACAAGAGATTCTCGTGACAAGGGTTTTCATATCAACTCTGTGTTGTGGGACTGACAGACACAATGATATTTTGATGTATGAACAATGCTGCGTCTTTCTTTTTATTGCCTTTTCATTAGTCTAGTTCATTATTCTGTCATTTGATTGCTTGATAGGCATTTCATGAGTGTCTAGTGCACACAGAGCACATGTACATCACCACCTTCCCTCTGTTTCTTAAATCCTCAGCTGGCTTGGTCATTCTCAGTCTAGGAGAGCGCTGTGTGCACTTGATCCCAGGCCTGAACAGTCTTGAACAGCTGAGAGAAGAAGGAAACATTCACTGACTACAGCCTATACATCAGGCTTGGTGCTCAGCACTGGATATCCATCCAATAAAACAACCCCATGGAAGAAGCATTTGGTATTCATTTCACAAAAATGGAAACTGAGGCTCAGATAGTTACAGTGACAGACCTATAAAGTATCAAATCTTGGTAAAATGATACATATGCAACTTCAAATGGGCTATCATATAAAAATTAACAACAATAATAAAAATCAAAGTCTCCAGACTTCTCAAGGTCAAAGCTACTTACGACACCTACTCTTCCCCTCCAGAGCCCCTGAAAAAAAAAAAATCAATTATCAATGACTCACTAGAACAGGGAGGGTTGGACAAACAACTCAAATCGTATTTCAAATATTTTGAGGTCAACCAAATGCCCAGGGTACTCTGCCATGCGTGTAAACACTTGTTCATTAGAAAAAAACATGTGAAATGGATGGGAAATAGGCTCCATATATGTCCTGCTCATTAACATAAAAATCAAAAATATATATCTTTTCAAGAGTTGTTGGCCATGCAAGAAGTCTTTTGAGGGTTCCCCAATGATCCTCACCCCCAACATAAAACAGGAAAGAAACCTTTCTAAAGTTAGCTTTCTTCAAGACAGAAAATGAGATTTGTCACATGCCATCATTCAGATATTCAAATATGACTCTGGGCTTGGAAATTATATATACAGTTTTTGAATGGGACTGCGAAATGGAACATTTCCTAAACTAAAATGAAGATGGAAGGAAAGGAAGACAGCTAGTGAGAGAAGAAGGGAGGGAGGAATAAATGGGCCAAACATCACTTATTTGTCTTACTGTGGGCCTTTCTAAAGCTCCAAGGAGCACACGGTAGCATTTGTCCTCCCTGGGCCAGGGCTTGGACAAGGGTAGATAACCTGGAGGAGCTGGAACCCCGAGCATTTGCCTGGCTAATTCTGTTCCCTCAGCTCTATGCAAGCATCACTGTCAAGAGCACTCCTGTCACTTTCTCTTTTTTCTCTCCCTTCCTGCTTTTTTTCTCTTTCCAACCCTGGCACAAATACGTTATTGAGCTCTTTATTGGTGCCAGAAACCAACTGCTGCTATCATATTCATCATCAAATTTATTCATTCATTTAATTATCAAATATTTTTAGCCTGTAATTTGTCCCAGGCACTGTGCTGGGTTCTGGGACACAGTGGTGAGCAAAGAGCTGGGGTGTAAACCAGGGCACCTTCCTGTTGTCTCTGCTTTCTCTTCTGAAAGCAGACAGTCAGGGGCCAAGGGGCAGCTGCTGTTCTCCTTCTTTAGGAATCAAATGAGATATCAACTCTCCTTGTATTTTTAGAGAGGGCATTTTATCTCATATCCCCCCTGAGAAACTCTTTATTCTGACATATATTCATGCATTCATTTATTCACTCAACCAACAATAATTAAAATAGACTAAATGCCTAAGAGCAGTACAATGTGGTGTATAATACGTAAGCTCCAGGGCCAAACAGGCTGGACTTCTCTCACCAGCCATGCAACCTCTTTAAGGTCCCATTTTCTCCACTGTAAAATGAGGCTTATCAAAGACCTACCTCACAAAGACCTAATGGTATGAAATCATTAGGAGGATTTCATACCATAATAGCACACCGAGTTACATACTTAATGCACTCAATGCAATGGTAGCTGTTATTATCCTTGTTATTGTATTGTGCCACGCATTATATGCCAGGGAAAAGAAAGTCAGACAAAAATTACAAAGGGATCTGGAGAGGACAAACACCGCTCTCAAACAGAGGAGACCCTATTGTTTCTCCCTGGCAAGTCTGATGTGTCCCTCATCAATTCAGCCACCATGGGTGACTGTAAGACACTACAAAAGCCTCCAGCTTGCTCTCCCTTGTTTGAAGGTGGAATAGCTCCAGCGGCCTTGAAACACCTCCTTTTTTGCCTGAGTGCACATTATACATAATTGATCACACCACAGAGCCCGTACCTGAGAAAGCTGTTACTTCAATAATTCACCTTGTCTGCTTGCATAAAACAGATGTGACCCCCACAAGCTGACTTGAACATCCATTAGTCCATGAGATGCAGTATCTTCCTTTGTATCTAACGGCTGGAAAAGAAGTAGCCAGAGTATGTCCCTGAACTGAGAAGTGGGTGAGTCCACTGCCTCTCCAGTGAACACTCAGGACGGGCAGGTTCCATGAACAGGGAATGGCCTCCTCCCAGGGTGGAGTGTGTGCCTTTTCAGCCCATAAGGATAAAACTAGCAAATGATTTTGCCTGGAAAAAAATAAATAAATAAATAAACGTTCCCCAAGGGAACTGAAAGAGAATGTCAGTGTTCCAAGTGGAGCCAATTAACTCCTTTAGATGGTAAATAGTAATGTAAGTATACATGAATGAAGTTATTAGACATTTTCAAACTCTAGCTTTGGGGCAGACAAAGTAGGGGAGAAGCAGGAAAGTGATAGCAGGACACAGGAAGTAATCACAGAGAAAGGACTGCTGAGCGTGAGGAAATCATCTAGAAAGTGCTGGTCAGAATTCATTTGCCTGCCACCTGCAGTCCCTCGGCTTCCACAGCAGGTTGTTTTGCAGGTAGTCATTCACTGTTTTATGTAATTATTTATGTATTGAACATTTGAACGAGAAATTCTGCACTTGACATCCCTGAATATGTATATATGTGTGCAGTAGCGAAAAATGACAGAAAGGACCAGCATAAAAGGTGTTCAGTTGATGATCGCGCTCAACTGAAAACAACAGCAGAGAGAGACTAAAAATTCTTCATCAGGGGAAGATCAGCTCTGACCCAAGCACTGTCTGGATCAGGAAGGTTTGTAAGTGAGCCGGGAACTGATCCAGGCGTTTTCTTCTTGCCTTTTCTGGCTAGGGTTTCTCCAGAGCCTTGGTGAGAGGGGTTTTGTAAGTAAGACTAGAAGGGTGCCATGGTTAATGCTGGGGATGTGCTTTGCACCATAACTCCTCTGGGTACATGTGCACATGCATCTTTATGGATAATTTGTTGGTTTTGTCTGACTAGATTTTGAAGGGGTTTGGGTTGTGAGTGCAGAATACACAAACACGATGCAATTGCAGTTTATTGTTTACTAAACTGTTCTATGTTTGTTCCATAACGTGAGTTCAGTCCTTCTCAGCTCATTCTTTTGTTAGTTTTATAGATCCTGTGGTACATAAATAGTATTTATTATTTATCCATAATTCCTCCTTCCCGCTTTGCCGCTGCTGTGACTGTCCTGTGAACAGAGTGTACTTTCCATCCCACTGGCATTGGAGTTGGCCATACAACTTGCTTTGGGCAATAGAACGTAGATGGAGGAGACAGCATGTTCTGAAGTGAGGCTTTAAGACACATGGCGAGTTTCCTACTGTCCTCATGTACTCTTATGAGCTTCTCATTCACTGTGAGAAGAGTAGGATTCATGTGGCCTTCAGCCTGAGTCTCAGAATGATTGCCCCATGGATCAGATATCAACCCAACCTACAGCCTGAAGCCAAGTCCAGCTGAGCCCAGGAAAGTACCACAGAGTCATAGCTGACTCATAGACCTGTGAATAGGAAACAAGCATGTGTTGCTATTTGGGGATTCTTTGTTACACAGAATCATTGTATCAAAACCTGACTAATGCAAGTTTCAAGTTAAAGATACCTCATATAACACCTAGGAGAATTTCAACACAATTGATAATTGTGTCCCACTCTCCAGAAGGGAGTGGGAAAGTAAGTAACTTTCGTCATTCAGTGTTGCCTCAATATGGCCTGTATCCAGCTGACAGTGCCATACATTTTATAAGTAATTTGAAGTCCAGAAATCAAGATAGCATTCTCATATGCTGTTGTCTTAGTCCCTTCAGATTTTCAAGGCAAAATACCTTAGACTAAGTAACGTATAAACAACAGAAATTTATCCCTCACAATTCTGGAGGTTGTCCAAGATCAAGACACCAACAGAATCAGCATCTGTTGGGAGTTCCTTCCTCAGATGGTGCCTTGTACGTGTCCTCACATGGTGGAAGGGGCAAACGGTTCACTCAAGGCTTTTTTCTTCTTTTTTTAAGATCCGGGGTCCATGTTCAGAATGTGCAGGTTTGTTACCTAGGTAAAAATGTGCCATGGTGATTTGCTACACCTAGAGACCCATCACCGAAATATTAAGCCCAGCATGTGTTAGCTATTTTTCCTAATGCTGTTCCTCCCTCCTCCCTTCCCCATGACAGGCTCCAGTGTGCATTCTTCCCCTCCCTGTGTCCATGTGTCCTCATTGTTCACCTCCCACTTACAAATCAGAACATGTTTGATTTTCTGTTCCTGTGCTAGTTTTCAAGACTTTAAAAAAATAATAATAAAGAGCATTAATGCCATTCCCAATGACTTCCCAAAGCCCCATTTCTTAATATTATAGCATTGATGACTAGGTTTCAACATACAAATTCTGGGAGCACTTAAACATTCAGACCATAGCAGCTGTAATCCAGGAAACCCTGGGTAACTATTTATGGGTGTTATTTACTTCTTTATTAAAACTAATGCAACCATTTATAAAAGGCTCACTGCTGAGTCTTTTACATATGCAGTCATTTGTCTGTATCTATGGGAAACTGGTTCCAGGAGCCCCTTCAGTTACCAAAATTCTCAAGTCCCTTATATAAAATGGTGTGCTATTTGCCTGTAACCTACATACATCTTCCCATATCCTTTGAATTATCTCTAGGCTACTTATAACACCTAATACACTGCAAATGCTATGTAAATAGGGCTGAATACTATATTGCTTAGAGAATGATGACAAGAAAAATGTCTGTACGTGTTTGGTACACGTTCCGTTTTTTCCCATATATTTTCAGCCCACAGTCGGTTGAATTTACAAATGAGAAACCCAGGGATATGGAGGGCTGGAATTATCTATTTAATCCTCAAAACAACTACATAGGATACTTATTACTATTTTACAGAAACCAGAGCACAGAGAGATTAAGAAAAGCATCTAAAACCACACAGGTATAAGTAGCAGAGCCAACACTTAACCCCAAACAATCAATCTCCAAAGTCTATTAAACTGCTCCCTGTTGAAGCCTATACCCCTCCATGGGGCTTACAAAAGGGTGTTTATACTTCATTACCATGCTTCTGTCCCTGCCTTTTGCTTCCCTCGGGATTCACTGATTTAGGATCTTGACACGGGTCTGCTGGGTCTGCCGAGACCACATGCAAACAGATCCCCCATGTACTGTAAATCCCAGGAAGACCCAGAGGGCATCCAGCTCTCAGGCAGGAAGGTGGCCCTGTGATCTGGCGAGCTCTTGTCAGCCACCTGGGTGTGGGCTATGGCTGGCCTCTTCCTTACCATTGTAGGTGTTCACAAAAACTGCGGTTGTTTCTGTTGGCTGTATGAATGTCTTCTTTTGAGAGATGTCTGTTCATATTCTTTGCCCACTTTTTGATGGGGTTGTTTGTTTTTTTCTTGTAAACTTGATTGAGTTCTTTATAAGTTCTGGATATTAGCCTTTCGTCAGATGAGTAGTTTGCAAAAATTTTCTCCCATTCTGTAGGTTGCCTGTTCACTCCGATGGTAGTTTCTTTTGCTGTGCAGAAGCTCTTTAGTTTAATTAGATCCCATTTGAAAAAATGCTCATCATCACTCGCCATCAGAGAAATGCAAATCAAAACCACAATGAGATACCATCTCACACCAGTTAGAATGGCAATCATTAAAAAGTCAGGAAACAACAGGTGCTGGAGAGGATGTGGAGAAATAGGAACACTTTTACACTGTTGGTGGAACTGTAAACAAGTTCAACCATTGTGGAAAACAGTGTGGCGATTCCTCAAGGATCTAGAACTAGAAATACCATTTGACCCAGCCATCCCATTACTGGGGATATACCCAAAGGATTATAAGTCATGCTGCTATAAAGACACATGCACACATATGTTTATTGCGACACTATTCACAATAGCAAAGACTTGGAATCAACCCAAATGTCCATCAGTGATAGACTGGATTAAGAAAATGTGGCACATATACACCATGGAATACTATGCAGCCATAAAAAAGGATGAGTTCGTGTCCTTTGTAGGGACATGGATGCAGCTGGAAACCATCATTCTCAGCAAACTATCGCAAGAACAGAAAACCAAATACCGCATGTTCTCACTCATAGGTAGGAATTGAACAATGAGATCACTTGGACACAGGAAGGGAAACATCACACACCAGGTCCTATTGTGGGGAGGAGAAGAGGGTAGGGATAGTATTAGGAGATATACCTAACGTAAATGACGAGTTAATGGGTGCAGCACACTAACATGGCACATGTATACATATGTAACAAACCTGCACATTGTGCACATGTACACTAGAATTTAAAGTATAATCAAAATTAAATAAGTAAATAAATACGTAAATAACTGCAGTTGTTTTTTGCCATGACATTTCTTTTCTTTTCCAGGATAGGCTATACTTCTTATTTTTCCCTTCAGATACTCAATATCCCTTGTCCCCACTTTGCTCTTACTGCTCTTATATCTTTGCGTATTTTTCTTTGGTTTACAGTCTTTGCTTTAACTGCCCTCAAAATTCCTCAAGGGCTTCTGAAGGCTTTTTATGATTCTTCCGTCTTCTCAGGATGCAATGAAAGGTATATTTCATTCAGGTGGATCTAACATTGTAGGTGGAAAGAAAATGATTCCTTTTGAGATTGTTTAACCAAAAGAAAAAAGAATAGTAAAATTGCTGAACTATAAAAGCAATACACGTTCATTGTAGAAAAACTAGAAAATATAGGAAGCAAAATAAATATAAAAACTATAAGTCTCCCTCCCCAAGATTACTCTTTTAGTTGATAGGTTAATATTTTAATAGATGTCCTGCCAGTCTCTTAAATATATGTTACCATAGTCATGATTTTATAGTTTATGACATTTAGTAGCTTGCTTTTGCACTTAGTATTAGAATGTAAACTTTTTTTTTCAAATTTATAAAAAGTATCAGAACAGTACTTGTCAAAGCATGCCATGGACCATTGGTCTCTAAAAATATCCCACAAAAACTATGGGGCACCATGGTCAAACATGTTTGAGAGACAGTGCGTGTGACATGGCCCTGTGCTGGAGATTCACAGTGCACCTTGGCTCATTTAACTATCTGAAAAACTGTGCAATAAAGAAATCTATTTCATTTTATTTACCCAGGGTTTCTCAAAAACATCTGAATTTGCATTCTATTTTTGGAGAAATAACTATTAACATCCCACAAAAATAGTGTTTCCTGGACCAGCGGGTCCAGACTAGCCTAAGAAGAGTCTAGAGAATTTCTCGTCAGATGCCCCTTAAGCTTCTCACTTAGTAATATTCAGTTGTTATTACAGATCTAGGCACCAAAGTTCTAAAAACAAGAAAATTTTATTAATCCCTGCAGAAAAATAGAGTTGAAGTGAAAAGAAGAGATGAAAGGGCATATGGATTTCCAGATTCAATTCAGATTCCTAAAGAAGAAGAAATAAAAACTAACTCATTCACCCATTTCACGGTATAATTGACGGTCACGTGCTGCCAAGTGTGCTAGGTCTCTTTAAGTAAAAATAAACAAAATAAAGTTTCTCACATAATTCTCATACCAGATCTCTTCAGCACATATTATTGCACCCATTTTACAGGTAGGAAAACAAAAGTTGAGAGAGTGTGAGGGTCTGATTCAAGGGCATGGCTGATGAATGGCAGAGCAAAGATTTGAAGCCAGCCCTTCTGTCTGAGACAACGTTGTTTCCATGGTATTACAGTGGGCTCTGGTCACTCTCTTCTCTCAGCAGCCAGCAACAGCACGATACCTTTCACTGTGGAGTTAAAATTTGTAGTCTAGAGCTAAAAGTTCTCATTTTAATACCATTAGCCATCTTCTCCAGTCATTTAATTATGTCCCAGCACAGGATTCCTTTTTCCATCCCTTATCATTTAGCAGAATCATGCTCTCAATGCATCTCATGCTCCTGCATATTTGGGATCCTAAGCTAAATCTCTCTTTCCATCTCATACATTAAAATTACTTCCCTTAATGTATTGAATTTCAGCCCTTTTATTGGGCTGAAATTTATTTTACATTAGAAGGCATTGGAAATGCAAAACCGAGAATCCATTTTAACAAGGAATATTGAACAGCAGATCACAGACCATCTTTCCATTAAAGGAGAGGAATTAGAAATGGGTTGACATGCTCTGTGGGCTTCATTAGGAAAAGATGAAGAAAAGGAAACTAGAATTCATTGAACTATCTCAAGTCAAATGCTTTACCTATGTTGTCTTACTTAATCTTGAAAGCCATCTTTAAGACAGTTACTATTATACTCCTTGTACAGATGGGGAAATTGAGAATCACCAAAGGAACTACTTGTCTAAGTCCATGAACTTAGAAAAGGGTCAATCTAAGAGCTGCACCATTATGAGAGTTTAAAGCCATGTGCTTACATGCTGGGTGTGGCAGCCGTCACATCCATCTATCAATTCCAAGAGAAATGGCCCCAGATATAGCCCCTGGACAAGGGAAGTTTGGTTCTATGTTGGCTGCTAAAGACAAGGTCAGGGTAAGAATACAACTTTCTCCTGGAGTAGTACTGGTGTATTCCTGTTATTCTGTCATAACTATCAATAACACCCCCTTTCATTCATAAAATTGTCTTAACTTGGAATAATAAATCACTAGAAGCCCTCAGGTTGAATGAATGGGTCCACCCCTCAGCAGTAAAAGTCGGTGACAAAAATCTCAGGGAGAGGGCAGCTACCATTCCAGAGAAAAACATTAGGAATTACAGTCCAAGGGCCATGGTTATATTAAGGTGTCCTCCCTTGCCCAAGACTAGAGTAAATACCAGCAACCCAGGTAAGATGAAAATGGTAAGTGCATGTGTTTTCAGGCACCGGAAAGCAAAGGAAAAGCTGGAAAAGCACCTTTTCACTGCATCCCAACTGGAGGGAGAAAGGCCCCACGGAACAGGGCAGGAGGGCAGTTGATGTGGAGTAGAGGGAGTCATACTAAGGCCTGGAGAACATGGGAAGCCAACGTGGGCCACAGAAGGAACCCTGGCAGAGCTGGAGAAAATCAGGGCAAGGCCCCAACCCTCTTCCTTAGAGAAACTGGAGTGATGGGCAGAGAAGCAAGGTGTGAATTCTGTTACAAGGCCTAGGACAAAGCTGTGGTCTGGATCCCAGGACTCAGGCAAGTGTCTGCGGAGGCCCATTGTCAGAGGAGGACTGGCAGCCCTGAGGCCTAGGTTTCGTATAGTCTGTGAGTGCAGCAAAGGGCTGGTGCAAACAAAGCCAGCAAACTGGAAACAGAAGGGCTAAAGGGATTTTCTGCATGTCAGAAATGCAGACAAATATTAAAGTTTCAAACGCACACCCTCAAGCCAGAGGATCTATGCAGCAATGGGGCCAAGGGGAAGGGTCGGAAGGAAGTGATTCCTAGCTACCCATTAGCAAAACAATTGAGTCCTCCTGGATTTCAAGAAAGGATAGCACTCAGGTATTTATTTTATTGATTTTTGCTTGCTTTTGTAGTGATTCGTTGATGCTCTAATGAAGAACCTATCTTTTAGCTATTTCACATATTAAATTCCTATTTCATTTTGCTTAGACTTTTCCCCCTTTAATATTTATTAATGAATCCAAAATCCAGGCCATCCCATGTCAGTAATTGAGCTGCAATTCATCACTTCCCTCCTCTTTCATGTTAAAGTGTCCACATAGCAGAACCCATAGGTATTATAGCTGTTCTTAAGACCAGGGATTGGCCTGGTTAGGACAAGGTTTACTGTGTGAGAGATGTTACTGGGTAAGTCTCAGATTGTCTGGAAGTTGCTGAATCTCCCAGGACAGATGCAGCTTATCCTGAACAATAAATTCCAGAATACAGCTCCTAAGCCTTTCACCTTGCAGGCCAGTGAGAGACAAATGAATAGTAAGAAGAGTCACATTCATAAACTCTGAAAAGAGATGAATTCTCTCTTTCATAGAGGTATGTTCAGCACCCCCTTCAACCTCAATCAAGCGTGCTTACATCTTGTTGATGTAGCTGCAACAAACTACAAGGTCCCTGGCAGAACCTACATCCTATCAGGGTCAATTTCATGGGTGGGATAGCACTAAGTAGCTATTAATTCCGAACATTCACAGGAATGTTGGTTAGAGGAGGGGGAGATGCAATGGGGAACCTAAGTTGGGAAAGGCAAAAAGATTTTAACCTAAAAACCAACTCCAAAGGACTGGTAGCAGTAGCGTGATGCATGATGTTGAGAAGGATTCTGAGGCTACCAGGAAAGAGTTGCTCCATTAGTCAAGTTCACCATGAGTGCCATAAGTGGGAATGATGCCATGCTTAAGTGTCATAGGACACTGCTCTAACCAATGCCTGGGCCCTCTGCTATCTGTAGATGTTTGGTATGCAGTGTGGTGGGACAAGTCCAGTGATGATTGATGATCTGCTCATGGGAGAGAAGGAGGAAGTTTGGAGGAAAGACAGATCCTGGATGCTTTGAAAATAACAGTCAATTTCTTCCAAAAAAACCAAACAAACAGAAAAAACAGCCATCATAAGACAACAACAGCTGAAGCAATGTCCCAAGGGAGGACAATCCTGAGCTCATGGAGACAGCATGTGAAATATCAGGGAGAGACTGATCCCCAGGACAAGTGGGCTGTGGCTCAAAGCCAGGACACTGAGGCTGGCCTCCAGTCCGGTTCTCACTGGGCTGCACAAGTCCTCAGAAGAGTGCGCTGTAATGGAGAGATGAACCAAAGAAGCATTTCAACATGAAAAGCAGTGCTCTTTCATTCCAAAAGAGAGTCTTAGACTCCTGAAGAAAAAGAGGCTTTTATTACATTGTCAGCATGAGGCCAATTAGATTGGAAAAGAGAACGCAGGGTGTCTCCCAGAACCGAAAAAAAAGAAGTATTTACAGCAACAGTGCCGCATCCAGACCTGCCAAGGCATTTGCAGATGGTCACCACAGCAACCGCTAGCCCGAAGGCCACTCAGAGGAAGATCACAGTGCGTGGGTTACCCTAGGAAGTCTCTCCACTGAGCTGCGGATATGGATTTGAAGATGATTGGCCACAACCTACCAGTAGAAGCAAGCCACAGAATTAGCATCTGGACCACCACTGTTGATTTTGCTGCGCCCCAGGGCTGATGATCCTAAGACCCTTGCACCCCCATCATCTCTGTCACCACAGCCCTGGTAGAACAGCTCCCTGTGTTTTCTGATGATCTACTTGTGCTAGGCCACGCTCATCCTCAACCCAGACTTTTCCACTCTAACCCTTAGATTTCTTGAAGGGCCTCTCATGGTTTTGCATTTCTTCCTTTCCCAAAAGCCCCAGCCTGAGGGGCCTGGCCAAGGAAGCCAATGCGTCCCTCTTAAACCATTGAGAAGAAGGAAAATACTTCACAGAGCTGATTAGAAACAAAGCAAATGATTCTGTGGAAACATTTAATTCATTCTTGGCAAGCCATGTCATGGGCTTGGAAAAACAGAGCTGCGCTTCGGTCTTCTCCCCCGGAAGCCTATTCATTCGGGCTATGGAAAAAAAAAAAAAAGAAAGGTAAAGCTGACACTCTTTAGCAATCTGCAAGTAATGACAACAAGGCCTGGGAGTACCTAGTGTTAGCAGATCTGGCGTAGCAGGGAGAGCTGGCTCCAGCCTGGTGGCCTGGATAAGTAATGAGACTCCATGCAAACTGCACGCCCTACCTGGGGCTGTGGGACTTGCTGGCCTGGGCCTGTTTGGTGGAACTCTGAGCATTGCCCCTCTTGGATCCATCTCCAGGGTGCCTTTTTTCTGCAGATGAAGATTATCTTTGCTCCACGTGGAAGGCTGATTATTATCAGAGCTCCTTGCCTCTCTACCCACCACTAAGGGAAAGTGGAATTGATGGATTCACCACTCACAATGTGTCATTTCATCAAGGACAGAATTACGTGATGTTTGAAATATCTGCCGATGCCACTATAGGTGGACCCGGCAGCTGGAATCCACAGTCAGCGTTTGCTTCAGTCTTAGGACCCCACCTCTCATTTCTAACAGCAGACCCTACTAGGGGATTAGCGGTCTCTTTCCTGTCAAGAACTGACCTACAGAATCAACCCAACTTTCCAGTTGGCCACAATCAATCGAAAGGTGTTAGTTCATGACGTAAAACATATTTGCCCTTCCAGCCTTGGCCCCTCCATGAGCTTTGTATTGTCACTGCTGCTACAACTGGATGGCTTCATCTGGCAAGGAGTGAGTGACCAGCCCAAGGTCAGGTAGCCTGAGAATGTCAGAATCAGAGACATTGCCCCAGGTACTTGGCAAGTCCAAGCTAATCTCAGCTGAGAACACCAGCCCTTGACAGCATGCTCTCCACTTTCTGTGTTCAGTTGGCTCAGACTGTTGGCTTCTGCTCCTGGTCCTGCTGGACTCCTGCCTCAGCCTGGCCTACTGCTTCTGGGAACACACACACAGCAGTGGTTGCCCTGGTTCTGGCAGTTCACAACACGGTGAGCATAAAGGGTGGAGATACGGAGCCCCCGTGCAGACACCCTGGGGCCCAAACTGCTAAAGAGTGACACGGATTAGGTAAAACATTGGCATACACCATTTTAAGGAAAAGCTGCATCCTTCCTTCATTCATTTCTTTATTCTTTCACTGGACTCTGTGTTGAGTCCCTGCTGTGTAGGTCAAAATATGTGAAGGCAATGAGGATACAGAAAGGGAAAGACCAGGCCTGTGTTCTGTAGGCATCGGTCAGGCAGAACAGACACAATGCCTGGCCCTAGATTGACTAAGTTCTCTCCTTCCTTTTGTGCCACAACTCCCAAACCCCCGGACATCCCCAGCCTCCTTCTTCCTGCCTCACAGGGGCCACCGGTCAGTTGATCCCTGAAGGTTCTGTCCAGAGCTGGACATGCATGCAACAGGCAGTCCCACCTGTGCTGCAGGGTTTGATGGGTTTACTGTGAATCACTGCAGGAAAACAGCTGAGAAAGAAGCAACATAAAAACAGAGGTGGGAGGGATATTTCCAGCTGTTGTGATGACTTCCTGGTGTTTACTAACTCCTCCTGTGGCACCTGGAAACCCCCTGGATGTCTTGCTGACAAGTAGCTTTGATTACTAAACCTTATAACCTCTCCCCCTGCCCACCCTCTGAAGGCTACTCATCCTTTCCCGAGTTGTGGGCAGGAAAACCTCTGCTCTGAACCTAGATTGCCAGAACCCCAGCCCAGGTCAGACCCTCCCCAAAGACCCTTATTTATAAATAAAGAACATGGAAGAGGATTAGTTCAAGGCAGAAGAGGTAGCAGAAAACAATGAGGGGAGAGAAAGAGAGAGATTGAGAGAGAGAGAGAGAGAATGAAAGGGTGGGGGAGATGCAGAGGAAGAGAGAGATAGATATAGGTATGAGGGAACAACAGGATCCAAAAAGAAAAGTGAGGGGCTCCCAAAGAAGACATTGTTTTTGGCAATCTTGCCTGGAAGCAATTCTGGCAACCTCATTGCTTCCATTTCCTTTCCTGTAAAAGGTGTGGAAAGCACTGTCTTCTCTCTTTGATTTCCTGTGAGACTGAGTTAATGAGAGCACAGAAGTGATAGGGGAGGGGGAAGGAGAAAGCAGTGAGGACAGAGCCTCTTCATGATGAAGCCTGGAGACAGAACACTTGCCATAAATTAGTTTCCATCAAAACAGCTTCATCTGTGAAAGATAATGTTGTTTCCTCATTAGTGGTTTTTGTCTGTGATAATTAAGCCTCCACATTTGATCTCAGATAACCCTTCCTAACTTGACATCATTCAATCTGCTCAGATTGGAGGAGGGATGGAAGCGGCATTGACTCACAAACACTGGATTATTTTCATGGATGCTCTAATGGCAATACAAGAACTTACTGAGGGCGCAGATGTGCAGGGGCACATTATATGCACAGCCAGCAGACCTCCTAATTCCCCTGCTCTCCAAGGGGTGTTAATCTCCAAATAAAAAGGCTTAAACCCCAACCACCAAGGGAAGTTCAGTAACCATGCCATCCCATAATATATACGTAATCAAGCCATAAATATTTCAGAGAATTTCCCAGAGGCCTTTTGCTCACTCAGGCCTGCTTGCAGTGAATTAGAGCCCTAGCAAACCCCCCCACACCTAGTCAGTGTCTCAACTCCTGTCTCTCTCTCTCTCTCAGTTAGTCACAGAAATCTATGATGGAAAAAAGAACCAGGCACACCGCCATGGGCACCTCCTCAAGAAGAGCCTCGGGAAGGTCCTTCAGGAGGTGTCCAGAAAAAGGTGTCATTATCACAGGAGATGACAGTTCCATGTGTGTAATTGCCCCTTAAGGTTTTCCAGTGGGACAAGATGTGGAGGTGGAAGACAGTGATATTGAGGGTCCTCACCCTGTGTAGGCCTAGGCCAATGTGTGTGTTTCTGTCTTCATTTTTAACAAAAAATTTCTAAAAGTTAAAAATGACAAACAAGTAATTTTGAAAGTAGAAAAATGCTTATAGAATAATGATAGAAATAAAGAAAATATTTTTGTACAGCTATACAACGTGTTTGTGTTTTAAGCTAAGCATTATTACAAAAAAGTCAAACAGTTTTTAAAAATGTAAGAGTTTATGGAATAAAAAAATTATGGTAAACTAAAGTTAACTTATTATTGAAGAAAGAGAAATTTTCAAAATAAACTTAATGTAGCCTAAATGTACAGTGTTTATACTCTGCAGTAGCGTACAGTAATGTCCTAGGCCTTCACAGTCACTCACCACTCACTGACTCACCCAGAGCAACTTCCAGTCCTTTAAGCGCCATTCATGGCAAGTGCCCTACACAGGTGTACCCTTTGAAAAAATATTTTATACTACATTTTCACTGGAACTTTTCCATGCATAGGTATGTAAAGATATACAAATATCATTGTGCTACAGTTGTCTACAGTATTCAGTATAGTAACTATGAGCAACAGGCTATTCCGCATAGTCTAAGTATGTAGTAGGCTCTGTAATCTAGGGTTGTGTATGTACATTCTATGATGTTCGTGAAATGACAAAATCACCTAATGATGCATTTCTTAGAACAGATCTCCATCGTTCTTAGAACATTCTTACAACATTTCCCCATCATTAATTGACACATGACTGTATGTTCTTTTCTTTTGGTGCTTTAATTTGAATATTTTCTAATGACCTACTCTAGTTCACTAATCTTGTTTCCTATCATGCCTATCTGCTTCTGTCTATTTGTAATTTCAGTATTGAATTCTTTACTTTCCAGAATATTTTAATTTTTAATTACTTTTATTTTCAAATTTTTTATAATTTTCAGTTCTTTGCTAAAATTATCAAAACTTTTCTTCTATTTTTTAAACATAGAGCTCCAAAAGAAGTTTATTATTCCCTTTTCTAGGAAGAGACAGGAAGAGGCTGATCCCTGTAAGGCACTGAGATGAATATCAGCTATTTTGCAAGTTTTGTAAAGCTCAGTCTACTTTCGATTCCCCATTGTTTCTACCATACAGCTCTTTAAGGCTATTAACTGAGGGCCTGGTGTGTTCCACTAGTAGGCCTTAAACTCTACTCTTTGTTTTCTCAGTACAAGACTGCAGAAAATTATATTCAAACGTTTTCTTCTCAGATTTTTAGCCTGCTACCTCACTGAGCTTCAGAATTTAGCAAACTTCTTGAGAGGGAAGTTGGATGACGTTTGAGGTTCCCAAGACTCCAATTTTTCATTCCAAACCTTTAAGACTACACAAAGCCCTGTTCATTTTTCTGTCACCTAAAGATGTCTCTTTACTCGAGCCAGGTGGATTCTCAGCCTCTTGTTCTTGCCCATAATTGGTCAAATGGCCACAGGAAAAAAGCAGCGTATTTTCAGCTCACCTCCCTGCAGTTCTGCCCTCTCCAAAGCCTCAGACCTTCAGGTCCTCATGGCTTCAGCAGATCTCCATTGCCTTTAAGCCAATTATTCTTACATTTCATCTTGATTTATTACTTGTTTTAGAAGAAGCACTGGTCTGTTCCCAACATTCTATCCTTCATGGGGGAAAATTCCAGTCATTTATTTTTTAATATCACTTAATTTTTCTTTTTGATGTATCCATGTCACCTGAGATTTTTCAAATTATTTAACATACCAGGGATGTTTGTCTAGTTATTATCTAAATAATATCAGAATGCAGGCTACATGCCTGAAGAAATCTAAGCTTGTTTTTGAAGATTGTAGACTTTTTTTCCCTAAATAACTTTAGAAAATTTTGAAATTAAAGTTTTTCTTAAAAGTTTTTAAAAGTTAACATCAAAGTCGTAGGCAATGACCTGGCTCACTGTAGCAGAGCCTACTCTTCCTTACACATCCACAGCTCTCTGCCCAGCCCCAGCCATCTCCGTAAGTTGAAATATTTGATAAAGTGCAAGAATAGTCCAGCACTGCAAAGGAAAAGAGGAGGATTGGCTTTGAAGAGTGCATCTTCTCTTTCTGAAGAAAACCTCAAAGATCATAGCATGTTTCCATATACCCATTTTACAGATGAGAAAAGTAAGATTCAGAGAGGTCAAGTAATTTGTCCAAGATTATGTAGCTAGTAAATAGTGTCACTAATATACTAGTCTGTCTAATATATTCTTTTTCCCAGAAAATACATGCAAATCCAGATAAATGGACATACTAACTGAGTGCAAAAGTAATTACAGTTTTTGCATTGTTAGAATTTGTGGTTTGATATTGGAATACATTCTTAAATAAATGTGGTTAGCATATTGTTCTTCTATACATCATTTTAATGAGCATTTCTCACATTCCTTTTTTTTTTTTTTTTTTTTGCTAATGACATTACTCACTGTTTATTTTATGTTTACTTTAGACTACGGAAATGATGTTAGACAAAAAGTAAATTTGGGCAATTTTTCTTATTTGAGTTCAAAATGGGTCACAAACAGTGGAGACAACTCTCAACATCAGCAACACATTTGGCCCAGAAACTGCTAATGAATGTACAGTGCAGTAGTGGTTCAAGAAGTTTTGCAAAGGAGAAAAGTCTTGAAGAAGATGAGGAGCATAGTGGTCGGCCATTGGAAGTTGACAACAACCAATTGAGAGCAATCATCAAGGTTGATCCTCTTACAACTACAAGAGAACTAGCAGAAGAACTCAACGTCAACCATGCTACAGTCTTTCAGCCTTTGAAGAAAATTGGAAAGGTGAAAAAGCTCAATAGGTCGGTGCCTCAGGAGCTGAGCAAAAATTTAAAAAATGGTCATTTTATAGTGTCATCTTCTCTTATTCTATGCAACAAGAAACTATTTCTTGATTGGATTGTGACATGCAATGAAAAATGGATTTTATATGACAACCGGCAATGATTAGCTTAGTGGTTGGACTGAGAAGAAGCTCCAAAGCACTTCCCAAAGCCAAACTTGCATCAAAAAATGGTTGTGGTCACTGTTTGGTCGTCTGCTGCAGGTCTGATCCACTACAGTTTTCTGAATCCCAGTGAAACCATTCCATCTGAGAGGTATGCTCAACAAATCAATGAAATGCACCAAAAACTGCAACGCCTGCAGCTGGCATTGATCAACAGAGAGGGCCCAATTCTGCGCAACACCCGACCACACAAGGCACAACCAATGCTTCAAAAGTGGAACAAATTGGGCTATGAAGTTTTGCCTCATCCACCATATTCACCTGACCTCTCACCAGCTGACTATCACTTCTTCCAGCATCTCGACAGCTCTTGCAGGGAAAACGCTTCCACAACTAGCAGGATGTAGAAAATGCTTTGCAAGAGTTTGTCGAATCCCAAAGCACGGATTTTTATTCAACAGAAATAAACAAACTTATTTCTTGTTGGCAAAAAAGTGTTGACTGTAATAATTCCTATTTTGGTTAATAAGGATATGCTTGAGCCTAATTATAATGATTTAAGGTTTCTGGCCCAAAATTGCAGTTACTTTTGCACCAACCTTATAGAATTATCTCTGGACTGGTTTCTTAGTGTGATGTTATAGGAGACAGGTGAGATTGACAGGCTTATCCAGTTCTTTACTGGAGTTATCTGGTTTCTGATTTCTCCTAAAACTTAAAATATCCTATAGAAGTCCTGTAGCATTCCAAATGTGGATTTTACAATTATCTTTTTTTCTCTTAAATATAACCTAGTTTATAAATCATCTGAGGGCCCCTTGAGACAATGAACACTCAAGCAACAGACACAGAGATGCCTTTTGATGCTGCAACATCTTATAGGTACAGAGGAGTCATGAGTCACATCAAAGAGACATGTATGTTTATTGGGAAAGGCTTTTGGTGAAGTGGCATAACCGAGCTCTGCAGTAACTGAGAGATACTCCTATGAGACACCCAGAGAAGGAAGATGAAGTCTGCCCTAGTGGTGGCAGGAGGAATGTCTCTGATAGGAGAGACCTCCAACAATCACCTTCTTGCCTAGGGGATGGAGGGTTATGATGTTTCCAGCAGCTTTCCTTGGAGGAGGAAACTCACTTGTCATTGGTGGACACTGGGCAGGATCTTTTGCTGTCATTTTAACATTGATATATTTAGACTATCTGGCTTAAGTAGAAGGTTGATGGTTTATAATTATAAAACATTAATATTTACCAATTGTTGAGGAATACCATGTGCTGGCCACTATGCTAAGTGTTTCACATACAATTTAAATCAATAATTCCAGTGAGATTAGATAACTATTCCTATTATATGAGAAAAACAGGCTCAAAGTTAAGCTACTTGCCCAAACACACATAGCTCTAATTGAGGTCTGTAACTCCACACTACATGCTCTTTTAAATTCTTACATTCTGTCTTTCCACTTAGTCTTTTCACAATTCTCTTTATGTAATGATGACAGGGTGAGGCTTACAAAATGTGGCTTGCTGTATTGGTCTGTTTTCACACTGCTATAAAGAACTGCTTAAGACTGGGTAATTTATAAAGGAAAGAAGTTTAATTGACTCAGTTCTGCATGACTGGGGAGGCCTTAGGAAACTGACAATCATGGTGGAAGGCAAAGGGAAAGCAAGGACCTTCTTCACATGGTGTCAGACCAGAGAGACCGAGAGAAATGGGAACAGCCATATACTTTGAAATCATCAGCTCTCATGAGAACTCATTCACTCTCATGAGAACAGCATGGGGGAAACCGCCCCCATGATTTAGTCACCTCCCATCAGGGCCTTCCCTCAACACCTGGAGATTACAATTTGAGATGAGATTTGGATGGGGCCACAGAGCCAAACCATATAACTTGCCTGTCTTTGAAATTGTCCAAGCACTATTTAGTGTTTGCCATGTTACTTAACGAAACCTATACAACTTCTGTCTTTAGTGCCTTAGGAAAATCATTTATTCTTTCTTCTTTTATTAAAAAATTTGAAAAGTTAATTTTATTTGGTTAAATTTTGAAATGGCTTAACCACTGTGTTGTCACAATTGGAAGCTTTCTTGCCTGGGATGTTCAAAACCACTCTATTTGAGCAGCCTTGATGTATAAGATTATAGAGAGACCCTGGGGTCTCAATTCTTGAATAGATGAACTCTCTCATTCATTAAACATATCTGCTAGACTCCACCTGGTGTCCTGGTGTTACAGAAATGAGCAAAGCATAATACCTGGCCTCATGGAGCTTCTGATACAATACAAAGGTTATTAATTAGACTGGAGAATGACACAGGCTATATTGGAGATATTAGTTGATACTGTTGGGGAGTGGAAGAGATTGGCATCCAAGTCAGAGAATGAGGGAGGGCTTTCCAGATAAAAGATGCTTGAAGTTTATTTTTCATCCCATCCTCAGGACTCAGAATACTTGGTGCCAAACCTTCTCCACTAATTCACAGGTAAAAGAGTGACTCAGTTCATTTGGGCTGCTATAGCAAAATGCCATGAACTGGGTGGCAGAGAGAAACAGAAATGTATTTCTCACAAGTCTAGAGGTTTGGAATTCTGAGATTAAGGCATAGGTAGATTTGGTGTCTGGTAACTATTCAAGTCTTGGTTCATAGAATGGCGACTTCTTGCCATGTGTCCTCATATGGTAAAAAGGACAAGCCAGCTTTGTCTTTGGAGTTCCTTTTATAAGGGCACTAATTCTATTCATGAGGGCTCCACCCTCATGAACTAATCACCTCCCTAAAACCCTACTTGCTAAATATCATCACATTGATGCTTAGATTTCAAGATACAAATTAGGATGGGGGGTGGGAAGGGGTATGGGACACAAACACTCAGACCATAGCATTTTGTCCCTGGTCCCCAAAATCCATGTCCTTCTCACATGTGAAATACATTCATTCTATCCCAGTCACTAAAGTTTTACCTTGTTCCAGCATTAACTCAAAAGTCTAAAATCCAGGGTCTTAGCTAAATTTCATCTATATTAGATATGGGTGAGACTCAAGGTATGATTCATCCTGAGGCAAATTTCTCTCCCCAGCTGTGAACCTGTGAAATCAAATGTTGTGTGCTTCTAAAATATAGTGAGGCTCTAAGCATAGGATAGACATTCCCATTTCAAAAGAAATACACAGAAAAGAAAGGGAATAACAGGTTCTGAGCAAGTCTAAAACTTGGAGCTCAAGAATAGCCCTCTTTGACTAGATGCTTCATTGCCCTCCAGGTCCATTGTGACGGAGGTCCCACCTTCCAATTCTCTGTGGCAGCGGTCCTGCCCCATGGCTTTGAGAGGCCCCACCCCCATGGTGGCTCTCTGCAGCAGCCCCACCTCCTCGGTGGCTCTGTGCCTCAGACACGTGCCTGTGGCCCTCCCACCCACAGCGGGAATCATGCACCAGTGGCTCTAAGGGTCTGAGGTCACAGTGGATGGCTCTACCCCTATGGCTGCACTAGGAATTGCCCTGGTGGGGCCTCTCTACAGTGGTCTCGCCCCCACAGCAAATCTCTGCTTGGGCTCCACAGCTCTGCAGGGCATCCTTTGAAATCTGGGTGAAGGCAGCCATGACTCCACATCTTTGCTGGGTGCAATGCACACCATACCAGGGTCTGCTGGAGCTGCACTGGGGGCAACCAAGAAGCTTGGCAATGAAGTGTGGAGAACAGAGCCTTGAGGCAGTGCCTAGTAGCAAGCACTAAGATCCTACAAGTGTCCATGCCTCCTCCTTTGAAATTGTTTTATCTCCCAGGCCCTGGAACTCTGGGCCTATGATGGGAGGAGCAGCAACATGATGTCCGAAATGCCTTCCAGGTTACTCTTTTATTGTCTTGTACAATAAGTCCTGGCTCCGCTCAGATGGCTCATCCATACTAATCTTATCAAGTGGTCACTTTTTCACACCCTCGGTTTTCTCTCCCAGACATGCTTTCTCATTCCTTTCAATATGAATAAGAATTTCCCAGATATTTATATTCTGCTTTCCTTTTGATTAATAATTCTATCATTGAATCATTTCTCTCTTCTTGCATTTACTATAAGGAGTCAAAAGACACTAAGCTTCAACACTCTGCCTAGAAATAGTTTCAGCTAAATATCCAATTGCTCACACATTCTACTTTACACAGAATTCTAGGACAAACTCTATTCAGCCAAACCTGTTGCCCCTTTATAACAAGGATCCCCTTTCCTCAAGTTTTCAATGACATGTTCCTCCGTTCCACCTGAGACATCAGCAGAATGGCCTTTACTGTCCATATTTCTACCAACATTCAGTTAACAACCACTTAGGCATTTGCTAGGAACATTTAGGCTCTCACTACAGTACTCTTCTGGGTCCTCAACGTAATCACCCTTTAAGGTTTCTTCACACCAATGTTGGTTTGTCTAGTATTCACTTAGAAACCCTCCTCCCTCTGCCTGTTATCAGTTCCAAGCTGCTTCGACATTTTAGCAGCACTGTAACAAATACCTAAAATTTCCACTTAGGTATTTTGTAGAAGTGGTATTTCTTCCTCTTCTTGGTACCAATTGTCTTAGTCTGTTCAGGCTGCTATAACAAAATACTATCAACTAGATATTATAAATAACGGAAATTTATTTCTCACAGTTTTGAAGGCTAGGAATTCCAAGATTGAGGCAGCAGCACATTCTGTGTCTGGTGAGAGCTCACTTCCTGGTTCACAGAAGGCATCTTCTCACCATATTCTCACACGGTGGAAGAAATAACACAGCTCGCTGGGGCCTCATTTATAAGGGCACTAATCCCATTCATGAGGGCTCAGCCCTCATCCTAATCACCTCTCAAAAGTGTCATCTCATAATACCACCACAGTAGTGGTTAAGTTTCAACACATGAATTTTGGAGGGCCACAAATATTCAAAGCCTAGCAAAGAGATGGCCCTCTCTTCACTTATCTGACAAAAGCAAACCCCAAAATACGCAGTCTACTTGCCACCTGGTAAGATATCAAAAGCCCCAGGAAACCACCTTTTCTGTTAAATTTAGAACAGTGCAGCACCATCTATTCACAATTAAGTGTTATTCCATGGTAACCTAAAAACACCCTGAAGGGAATAAGCATTGATAATTTTTTTCCAGAAGTAGACCATCAGTGTAAAAAAATATGAGAAATATTCTGATAAGTTAAATACTACCAACAGGTTCACTGGTCTTGAATCCTAATTCTTCCATTTGATAGTTGCGTAATTCCAGGTAAGGTGCATCCCCAGTCACACTCTCCTTTTTCTCACTGTAGACAAAGATAGCACACCTGCGCAGCTACTGTTCTTGATTCCTGAGTAGGATCAGAGGAGCAGAGATTCTACAAGAACTACACTGTGCATTTATCTCCAGGCAGAAAGGACAGACTGGGTTCCTGGGCTCAAATCAGGGAGGCCACTGAAAGCAAGCTTTTTTTTTTTTGCTTTTTTTTTTTTTTTTAAGACAGAGTCTTACTCTGTCGCCAGGCTAGTACCGTGACACGATCTTGGCTCACTGCAACCTCTGCCTCCCGGGTTCGAGCAATTCTCCTGCCTCAGCCTCCCAGGTAGCTGGGACTGCAGACATGCACCTCCACACCCAGCTAATTTTTGTATTTTTAGTAGAGACTGGGTTTCACCATTTTGGCCAGGATGGTCTCCATCTCTTGACCTCATGATCCTCCCGCCTTGGCCTCCCAAAGTGCTGGGATTATGGCCATGAGTCACCATGCCTAGCCGAAAGCAAGGTTTTATATAGAGGAGAATTTTGCAGCCCCCTCATCATATTTTAGAGATGAGAGTAATGTGTTTTCTAGCACATATGCATTTCTGAGGCAATCTACCCTTCCCAAGACAACTGTGACTCCCATCTCATCCTCAGCCAATAACCACAGTTAATTAGAATAGGAATGTGCCTTGATCCAGAAGTGGCATAAGCAATCAAAATTTTTTATTGAATAATTAGATTTCTCTCTTGGAAACCTAAAAGTGAAATCAAACAACAGAGATAAATGAAAGAAACTGATCCCCTAATGTCAAGAGGTAGACTTGGGGGTCAAAGAAGGCTACCTCAATCAGGATCTCTGCAGCAGAACAGATGGCATGCTCAAATGTATTAGAGGACAGTTTTAAAAATAGGCTATTTGTAAAGGTGCGAGTGGGAGTGGGAAAACTACAAGGAATCATGTGATACCCCAGGTCTAGTCATGGCAGACACTCTCACCACCAAAAGGCCGGAAAGAGCAAGAGAGAAACAGTCACTAGAATGCAGGTAGAGCAGCAAAGAGAGAGCCATGTGGCAGGAGCTGTGATCTGCAGGTGAGGGACAAAAACGGAGATGAAAAATAAGACCTTGCTCTTTTTATTTCCTCCATCTTTAGCCAGAACAGACAAAGCCAATCCGAAGCCAGAAGGAAAAGGAGCCCAGTGGTACAAACTTCTGGGGCAAGATTAGGATGGAGAATGATGGAAATGAATCTAGTAGGCAAATAGAGTAAGCGGCAGCCCAGCACAGAGGCCTCGATGGGCCATGCACAAGACTATCCATAAGCAAAAATAGCCAATTGGCTAAGAATAGCAGAAGAGACCAGAGATGCAGCCCTAAGAGATCATGCAGCCCATGAGAGAGAGTAGAGCCTCCACTCTGGAATTGCTGCCAGCTTAGCAATTCCATTTTAGATGTTTCCCATACCTGAAGATCCCTATGTCCTTTACAGGCACTGTCTTGAGTGAGTCTAATTATTTTAGTCAAGCACTGTTAACTAATATTTCACTCCCTGTGGAGGCAGTTTCAGACATAGTTTCCAATGGTCCCTGCCCCTTGCATAAAAGCTTCCCCTGGAGTGTGGACTAGACCTTAGTGACTTGCCTCTACCATACAAAATACAGCAAAAGTGATGGAATTCCAGTGCCAAAATTAGGTTACAAAAGACTTCCCTACTTTTGCCTTCTCTTGCTGGCTCTGATGAAGCAAACTGCCACCGCTGTGAGCTATCCTATGGAGAGACTCACATGGTGAGGAACAGAAAGCAACTGTGTAACTGAGGATGCAACAGTCCATGAGGAATTGAATGCAGCCAAACCATGTGAATGTACTAGGGGACAGATCTCTCCCCACTGAGGCTTGAAATCTGCTGCACTCCCAGGATGATACCTTGATTGCAATTTCTCTGAGATGATAAGAATTGTTGTTTTAGGCCATTAAATTTTGGAGTACATTGTTTGTTACACAGCAGTAGATAACTAATACACTTCCAGAACATGATTGTTGCCTCTACATGGGAGGCCCTAGGCCTGAGACTCCTGTCAGGCTGCACTGGGAGATTCCAAAGATGCTGAGCACCTTCTGAGTAGCTCTGAGACCTGTGAGAGCCACCTAAATGGAAGATTGCTTTTCAGTCTAGCCATGGGTGATTTCCAGGCCAAGAGCCTGAGTCTTTGCCTGCTCTTCAAACAGAATGCCACGTCTTACAGCTCTTAAGATCCCTTCTTCTGCCTTTCTTTTCTCTTCAAACTCTATCTACATTGTTGTGTCATTGTTAAATTTTCTTAGAAAATTATTTTAACTACTGTCGTGGGTTGTGGGACATTCAGCCCCATTTCCCCCATTTCCAAATTGCTCCTGCTCCAGCATGCATGGAAATGATGGTTTGCACTATTTCAGAAGTACTTTGATTATTTTCTTCATTTAATTTCTCCTTTAGGTTCCATTCACTAAACTTTAGAAAGGTGATTCTTGAAGGGAAGTTGAGTGGGGGACTTCATATAGCAAGAAAGGGGCATATTTTTCTTCTCCTTTGAACCATAACCGTTTAAGGCAATTATAATGCTGTGTAATAAAGGAAAAACATTTTAATGATATCCAGGTTATTATTTAAAATGCCTCTTTGTTTTTATTTCCATGATGTGAGTTGTTCATGCTTGCTGTTTTTTTCCTCCCATGGGATGGGAGCTGGCAAGTTATTAAAAATATCTCACTGTAACAAATATATTACAAAGAAGGATGTTGAAAATATATCTCTCTAAAGCATTGCCATGTTTCTGGTGATAGATATACAATAACAGTGCTTTGTTTATCTAATTTTAGCAGATTCTAAACAATCTTTAATCCTAGGAGAAAAAGTGTTTTGGCTTCTGTACACATAAGGAAAGAAAAATTGAGTAGAAGTCAGAACACTTAAATTATGACCCCAACTCAGTTGTTAATTAATATGTGTCCATAGGCAAGGTTTTAAATGTTCTTGTTAGTAAAATGAAAGTGTTTTTGCAGGGGTTATTGAGAGGACTAAATGAGATACTGCATGTACAGCACTGATACTCAGTGCTTAGACTCAGTATTCTCGTGTATAAAAATAGGGTTACTCTTTAAAATAACAATAGGGTTACTCTTTAAACAGATCTACAAAATAATGTGCAATTGAAACCAACATGCCAAAGGGTTCAATTGGAATCAACATGCAAAAGGGTTTTTTATGGTCCTTGATAAGTTGATTTGACATTTGTCAAAATAGTGGTTCAGCAGCACAATAAACTACAACAGCTTCCAAATGGATTAAACATTAAAAAATAGAACTGTGAAAGTACTAGAAGGGCTGGGTAGCATATGTAAAACAAACAAACAAAAAACTCTAAAATGTGACCATAAGAAGGCAGACTGGCTAGGGTCCTTGGGATCCAAGGAATGACACAATGGTTAGTTCCCTGGCTTTTTTTTTTCCTAGGCTGGGAGCTGGAGAAACTAGAGAAATTAGCATCACAAAAACACCACAGAGTATAGACAAAAAAGGCCCAAGAAATACATTATTTCTGTAACCTAGACCAAGAAAGGAACACCAAGACAAAAAACGTTTAGACAATAACTGCCCTATTCTAGAAAGACACCATGAAAACAAGATGGGGCCCACCTCCATCCCATCTGCAAAGACCAACCAGGAGCCTAGACTTCTACACTCACCATGTGCTGTAACATATGCCCCAAGTCTCCTGTTAGGGTGGCATCAGAGAAGGTTGGGTAGGGAACTAGGACTTTCCTCCCCATCAGTGGTAATAGGGAGCACCTCTCTGATAAGAGTCAGTGGAGGCCATGGGAGAAACAGTAACCATGTGTCCCCTCTCATCAGAGTGGTGTTAGCAGAGGCCAAGAGGGGAGCCTTAACTTCTACTCCTGCCCAGCATTAGAAATAAGATGCCCCCATAAAGGTGTCAGTGGAGGCTGGGTGGGAAACATGCACTTCTCCACCTCCAGTAACAAGGAGGCATTTCTACTTCCTTTGCCAGTGCAGTGTTAGAAGACAGTTCTTTATGAACTGAATTGCGGCCCTCTTAATTAATATGTTAAAGCCCTAACTCCCAGAAACTCAGAATGTGATTATGTTTGGCAATAGGGCTTTTTAAGAGGTAATTAGGTGACAGTGAGGCTGTTTGGGTGTGCCTCTGTCCAATCTGACTCATGTCCTCATAAGAAAAATAGATTATGGACACACATAGACACCAGGTGTGCACATATACAGAGGGACTACCATGTGAAAAGGCAGCAAGAAAGCAGTCACCTGCAAGCCAAGGAGAGACCTCAATGAAAACCACCCCTGCCAGCACCATGATCTTGGACTTCTAGCCTCCAGAACTGTGAGAAAATAAAGTAAAATACCATACCACCCAGGCTGTGTTGTTTTGTTATGGCAGCACTAGCAAATTCATAGACTGGCTAAAACAGGAAGTTTAAATAAGAGTCTCACAAAATAATGCCCAAAATTTCCAGGATATGGCTGAAAATTACTCAGTCACTCATCATATCAAGAACCAGGAAAATCTTGAGTAAATGAGAAAAGACAATCAGCAGATACCAACTGAGATGGCACTGATGTTGGAATTATTTGACAAATATTTTTAAACATGCATCATAAAAATGCTTCAATGAGCAATTAAGAACATGTTTGAAACAAAAGAAAAACTACAAAATCTTAGCAAAGGAATAGAAGATATAAAGAAAAGTTAAATGCAAATTTTAGAACTGTAAAATACAATAACAGAATTTAAAAAAAAACTCACAGATGGAATCAATAGCAGATGAAAAGAATGTAAGAAAAAATCAATAACCTTTAAGACAGAACAATGGAAATGACTCAATCTGAAAAACAGAAAAAATGGACTGGGGAAAACATGAACATGGCTTTAGGGACCTGTGAAATTATAACGAAAGATTTAACTTTCACAGCATCATTGTCCCAGAAGGAGAAGAGAAAGAGTGGGGCCAAAAAAGGTGTAGAAAAACAATGACTAAAATTTCCCAAGGCAAATTATATAAACCCAGATTCAAGAACCTGGGTGAATCTCAAGCAGCATAGTCCAAGTAAATCTACACAAAGACATAGTCTAGCCAAGCTTCTGAAAATAAAAGACCAAGGAACATTCTAGAGAGCAGAAAGTAGGAAGTTACATGATCCCTACATGGGAAAACAATTCGGATGACAACATATTTCACATCAGAAACCATGGAGACCTGGAGGGAGTGGCACATTTTTCAAATGAAAAAACAAACAAATAAGCGAACACACACACACACACACACACACACACACACACAATCTATCAACCCAAATTCTATTTCCAGGTGGAAAAAATCCTTCAGGAATTAAGAAGAAATCAAGACATTTTCAGATGACAAAAACAGTAAGAAATTTTGTCTTAGAATGGCAGGAAAAAAAGGAATCTTAGAACATTCAGAAGGAAGAAAAAACAATGGAAAGACTAAATGTAACTACATATCATAGAATTTCCTTCACCTGGAGAAGGAAATTGTGCTTGATAGCTGAAATGAAAATTATAATATTGTCTAACGTGTTTCTCCAAATGTGCTGAGAAAATATTCTAGACAATTATAAATGGGGGAAAGCAAAGGGACTTAAATGAAAGTCAGGCTTCTATACTTTGCTTGAACAGTTAAAATGTTAATCTGTTAAAATGAATAGTCTGTGTCATTTATATAATATTCTTAAATGACAAAATTAAAGAAATGGAAAATATATGAGTGGTTTCCAGGGGTTAAGGATGTAGGGGAAAGGAAGTTGATGTGACTCTAAATAAGTTGTTTTACTCTGTTGTATTAACCATTCTCATGCTGCTACTAAAGACATACCCGAGACTGGATAACTTATAAATAAAAAGAAGGTGTAATGGACTCACAGTTCCACATGGCTGGGGAGGCCTCACAATCACGGTGGAAGGCAAAGGAGGAGAAAAGGCATGTTTTACATGGTGGCAGGGAAAAGAGCCTGTGCAGGGGAACTCCCGTTTATAAAACCATCAGATCTGCTGAGACTTATATCACAAGAACAGTATGGGAAAAACCACCCCCATGATTCAATTACCTCCCACTGGGTCCCTCCCATGACACATGGGGATTATGGGATTATTATAGCTGCATATATTTGAGCAGTACACTCTACCTCTCTAATCCTCAATTTGCTGGCTGGTAAGGGGTGAGGGACCCCCAAATGGGTGATGTACATAGTATGACCCAAAGAACAGCCATGCCCTATCAGAGGTTTCAGATCACAACCCTATGGCCACAGTCTTTGAGGTAAAAATGATATTTGACAAACAAAAAATGATGCATTTCTATATCTGGAATTTTAAATTTACTCCCGTAGGAACTTTTGGCTTTCCTGTGATTCTCCTGGCACAGGTCTTTGTCCAAAAATGGAAGGGAGAAAAAACCCAGGACATATAGGAATTCCAGACTATATGCTCTGATTAAATAGTCTTTCACCTGACTGTCCATGAGGATTTTGTCCTTCTATGATCTGTGTCTGCATTTAAATACATTTCTGTTTGAAACATTCTTAGACCTGTGGGAGCTTGTTTTAAAAGAAGTGAGTGACAAACTCCCCCATCGTGTGTGTATATATATATATATATATATATATATATATATATATATAAGCAAAGTACTCTTAAAAATCAGGCACTTAGCCTGCCAAGTTTCATCTCTTGGAAATGACAAGAGAGGCTGCCTCAGACTTTAAAACATCTAATTTGTAAGTGGTCCATCTATTTTTATAAAGGGCAGAGAAAGGAGTGGTGGAGGAAAATATCCAATCTCATTAAAATTCTCACAACGATTTAATGAGGATGAATTGTCTTCATTTTACAGTCAATGAAACAGGGGTTCAAAAAGATTAAGCAACTTGTTCAAGGTCACACTCAATGTTAACAGACAGCCTGGAGTATAAAGGCAGCTTTCCCTGACTGTAAATCCCGTGTTCTTGGCCCTGGCTGCAGGAACCTCACTGATACCACCAAGAGTAGGCAGGGATGCTTTGAGCAGGAAAAGCAGAACAAAAAAATAAAATAAAATGAAGAATCCTTCAAGTCTTAGATATAGAAAAAGGATGGGCGTAGCCGAACAATAACAACAAACACATCTTAAGAGACCAGTCCCTGAGGACACTCGCAACAGGAAGACAAATGGGCTTCAGATGCCCCCTGCAGCCCCTAATCCACTTATTTTTATTTTCCTGCCTGTCACCTCTATGATTTGGAATCATTTAAAAGCTCCCTCTTTTTTTTAACTTTATTTTTTTCTGATTTTATTATCTTTTTTATGCTTTTTAAAAATTGCCACATAATGATTGTACACATTCATGGGGTGCAAAATGGTGTTTTTGATACATATAATGTATAGTGATCATATTATGGTAATTAGCTATCATCTCAAACGTTTGTCATTTATTTGTGTTGGGAATATTCAATATCCTCCTTCTAGCCATTTGAAACTACATTATATGTTAATATTAACTAGAGTCATCCTACAGTAGTATGGAACACCAGAACTTCTGTCTAGCTGTAACTTTGTTTTCTTTAACAAATATCTCCCTAGCTTTCCTTTTAAGTATGGGAGGTATGGTAAGGACTGTTCTAGACTCTACTTGAATTTCCCAAGTCAGGGAAGGGCCGCCTGTGGAGCCATTGCCTCTCCCCTGATGCCCAAGTACAGCTGTGTGCACATGGCAGAGGTCTAGTCTGTGCTTTATCTTCAGTGGTCACTGGGAGAGAATTTCAGGGTTTCAGGATTTTCCCAGTTGTTATTTCATTTTATTGTCACAATAACTCTGTGCAATTGACAGAGTACACGGTAAATTCCTAAGGCATGTCCATTTATTTTGTCTGTTATTGTTGTTTAACCAGTTTGTATTGAGTCTTTTCTTTAGGCTAGAAACTTTTAAATGAGCATGGATTTATGTAAATTAACCCAAATTATGCACCATATTAAAGGTTAAAAAGCTGAGGCTCACTGAGGGTAGACCAGTTGCTCATATAAGTACCAGATTACATAGCAGAACCAGAATCTAGATCAATTTCCCAGTACATGACTTTTTCTACTAGACTAGGGGTCAGTAAACTCTCTTTCTGTAAAGATCCAGTCAGTAAACTCTCTTTCTGTAAAGGTCCAGACATACTATGTCCATAACAACTACTTAACTCTGTCCTTGCAGTACCAAAGCAGCTCTAGACAATTTGTAAGAAATGAGCATGGCTGTGTTCCTATAAAATATTATTATTTTTTCTTTAGGAAAAAAAAAAAGGCAGTCAGCCAGATTTGGCGCATAGACCATATTTTCCCATCCCTGGAGCAGACCACTACCTTGGTTCAGAAACTGTTAGTGTCCTCAGGCAGGTCCTCACATTCCTCTGTAATTACTTCCCCAGCCCAATGCCAATACACCTACTTGCCTTTCCTCCTTCCCTTCCTGAAAGTGTGGCTCTGTACAAGAATCCGGCATCTAAAATTAGTACTAGATTATATTCCTGTTCTCTATTAGATTGAAATGTACTCCAGTTACAGAAAAGCACATGTGCTGTCTCCCCAGGAGAAATTGCTATTTGTGCCAAGAGAAGCCTAGCCATTTGAGCTCTCCAAAATGCTTTCATAGACACCATGACTCTATTAGTCAGAGTCTTGGAGTAAGAGAAAGAGGCACATCTTCTCAGGTCTCCCTACATGGTGTTGGGGCTTTAGCTGGGGATACCTGGACTTGAGGTGGCCATGACTGCCATATTCCTCTTGGCCATGCTGCCATTCTGGCCCCTGCACTGCAAAATGTGAAGAATGAAGGACAAGATCAAGAGCACAGCATCCTTCAGGATACACGCCAAGCTCTGGGACCATCTGCTCTTCCACTGACATCTTCTCTGTGTATTCACAAAGCAGTATCTGATTAGATTGATGTGTGATCCTGCCCTTTGGCAGATTCTTGTTGAGTAGAGTTTTGCCCTGTATGCCAAGCACTATTCTAGGCACAAGAGATATGTCAGTAAACAAAATCCCCACTGTCGTGAACTAACATTTAGATGAGAGAAAAGAGGACAAAGGCAAATGGATAAATCTATAATATTTTAGACAGGAAGAAAAATAAGGGAAAGGAAATGGATTGATGAATGAAAATGTACTATTTTAGATAAGATGATCAGAAAAGAACTTCTTGGTGAGGTGAGATCTGTGCAGAGACTTGAATGAGGTGAGGGGCTGAACCATATGACTATCTGAAGGAATCACATTCTGGGAAGAGGGACAGCAAATGCAAAGATCTTGCAATATGCCTCGCAATCCGAAGACAGCAAAGAGGCTAGAGTTCCTGGAGAAGAGACAGAGAGAGAGGAAAAGAAGCATAAGATGAGGTCAGAAAGTCCGCTTGTGTTTTTACTATAACAAAAGAGCTGAGTCTGAGTAATTTATAAATAACAAATATTTACTTCTCACAGCTCTGGAGGCTGGTAAGTCCAAGATCAAGGCATCAGCACTTCTATGTTTGCTGAGGACTCTCCCAGATGTTCCCTTGGCAGGTGACTTCTTGGCCCTGAAGAGAAGCTGAAGAGGAATCAATGAACAGTGGAAAGAGCAAACAGCAGTCTATCCTGTCTTGCGATGACAGCTTTTCCACACTATTCTCATTTGTTTCTATCCAGTCTCTGCTTCCAGGATGGCACCTTGAACACTGCATCCTCTGGAGGCATGAATGCTATGTCCTCACATGGGAGAAGAGACAAAAGGGGCAAACTCACCCCCTCAGTGCCCTTTCATGGGGCACAAATACATTCACGAGCTTGGAGTCCTTATGGCTGAATCACCTCCTAAAGGTCATACCACTTAATACTAGTTGCCTTGGGGATTAAGTTTCAACATGAATCTTGGAGGGGGCAAAGATGTTGAAACTGTAGCAAAAAGGGAGCAAAGGTCTAAAACATGCAAGTTTTGTAGATCCTAGACAGGATTTTAGATTTTATTCTGAGTGAGATGAGTGGCCATTGGGGTTTGAGAGGAGAAAAACACATGAGTTTTTAAAGGTTTAGTCTAGCTGCTGCACGTGCATGTGCATAGATGTGTAGTAGGGGAAAGGAAAGGAAAACAAGTATGAAGTGGGAGTGGGAGACCTATCAGCAGAGTCAGTAGACGTTACTGATGAGTGGTAAAGAGAAAGTGCAGAGTCAAGGATGACTCCCGGGTATTGCACCCTCTCACATCCTCACCACCCACCTTTTTTTTTTCCAGCAGTTGCTGTGGCAACAATCTGCAGTGGGTGAAGTCTGGCAGCACCATGGCCTCAGCTGCACCTTGCATTTCTTGCCTTTTGCCCCAGAGTTTCTTAGCCTTTCCATGGGACTCTCCCAGAAGCTCACTCTGCCATTCAGGTCCCTGTGTAAGCCTGGAAGACCAAGGCAGTTAACATCTCAGGGGCAATATTTGACCAATGAGGGTTTAGAGTAGGTGGATAATTCTGAGGCTCAACCTGTATGTCTTTTTAAAGACCACCTGTTGGAACTAAGCCCCCAGGCATCTACAGTAGTAACCAGCTCTACCATACTTCCTTGGATTGGATTTTCCTCTTTCCATTTTACTCTTCCTAGTCCCTCACTATTGTTCCCTGGGTCCCCTTTCAAAAATAAACTTAAAACTCAAACAGTATCAAGAGTTTATCTTAGAGTATATGAAAGTTTGGATTGCTCATTCCATCGCCAAGTGGAGATGACAAGAAAGCAGTTGGAAGTATTTCAATCTGGAATGCAGAACACCATATGCAAAAGAGATTAGGCTACTTGTCTTCCAAGGTCACTGTGTCAGGCTGTAGCAGGCACCCCCACCTCTACAGCTCCACCAATACAATGAGTCTCCATCTGCTACTGTGTAGCAGAGGGGCTGAAGAGGAATTAATGAACAGTGGAAAGAGCAAACAGTAGTCTATCCTATCTTGTGATGACAGCTTTTCCACACTATTCTCATTTGTTTCTAGCTCCAGTAGATGTGACGTCCTCACCGCAGATGAGCAGCCACATTAGAATGAAGGCTTGTTGAAAGTCAGCAAGGCCACCCCTGCAGAGAGACATTGTCTGTTGGGAGTCTTTTCCCCTTGTTAAGATCCCCCCTGAGTTTCTAGAGGAGGAGAAAAGAAAAGTGAAATGGGAGACAACTGGGGGAGGCAAGGAGGCCAAGTGCCGTGTCCCCAGGAGACCTCTTAGCTCTCTGACAGCCTCCAACCTCTGCCTCCAGCCTGAGCCTAGATTTCTGAGACACTGCAGAGATAGGACGTGGCTTTTGTTTTCATCACCATTTAATTTACTCAAATGAAAACTGCAATTACGGAACAGTTATATATCCTCATGTGCTTCAGGGATGCTGTCCCTGGCACATTTGCTATCCCCATTTGGAAAATTCGCCCATAAAAGCATCAGACTCGCCTGCATTGTATGTGGAAATCTGCAATGTCATCCTTTGTGCAAGGGATAAAAATTCACCCCGGGGTACCAATTTTAATAAGGCTTAATTAGACCAATTTGTTGTAAGCTGAGGTCTCCAGTCTGCAATTTCACAAGCAGCTTGAGCTGGTTCACTACATTTTTACAGTCGGGAATTTCTGTATCTCAAACAAAAGGTCAAATGGAACATAAGATTTTATCCAAAAGACTCCTAAAGGGATAGTTAATTTCTGCTCGCTTTTGTATGTATGTCTTTTGTTTTTTTTTGTTTTTGTTTTTTTTTTTTTTTTTAGGAGTGTCTTTATGAATGCTAACAGCGTGATCTTGGGGGCAGAATAAGTCAGATCCTCTTAGATTGTCTGCGCATCCAACAACATGTAGGAGGGCACATAGAACAGGTCATCTCTTGTGCAGGCCTTGCCAGTAGCTCACAGCCCTCTTTCTATAGAGTTGGAGATGACCTCACAGTCCCAGACACAGAACACAAGCAATACCTGAAAATCCACTGGAGTCAGCATGAGAGATAAGCCATCTTGCCAAGGAATGACAATTTGTTTTGTATTATCCTTGGACTGGAAAACTGTTTGCTTAAACTATAGTATCTTTAAGATATGCAACAAAGTTGATGTCACAGAGTTGTACTTTGAGGCCGTATCCCTGGAATTTCATCCAGGACCATTCTAAGGAAAAGCTGTACAAACTTCACTGATTTTGCTGTAGGGAAAGAGTTGAGGCTTCTCTTCGAGGGGGGAGGGGGGTGGGATATGAGTCAGAAAAAAAGAGGAAGTAAGTTGAACAATATCTCTTTCATCAATGAATTTTTTATATCAAAACTTCTAGACATTCTACCTAAAAATGGAAAGAATATTCTACAATTAAAGAGGTTTCCATGCCAGGTGTGGCAGCTCACGTCTGCAATCCCAGCACTTTGGGAGGCCGAGGTGGGTGGATCACCTGAGGTCAGGAGTTCAAGACCAGCCTGGCCAACATGGTGAAATATTGTCTCTACTAAAAATACAAAAATTAGCCAGGCACTGTAGTGGGTGCCTGTAATCCCAGCTACTCAGGAGGCTGAGGCAGGAGAATCACTTGAATCTGGGAGGCAGAGGTTACGATTGTGCCACTGTACTCCAGCCTAGATGACAGAGCAGGATTCTGTCTAAAAATAAAGAAAAGAAACGAGGTTTCCAGAAAGGTTTCAAATGGCCTGTGGCAAACAGAGCCAGCCCTCGGTGCCAGTCTACTAGGTAGTGTCTACACTGTGCCTACATTGCTGGGGGCATCAAAAGGCCCACCTTTTCTCTAAATATTACCCCTTCTGATCTAATATGGTGCCTAAAATGCCCACACTGAAATGAGTCCATTGGTTAAATGCCAGAAGACCCAAGATAAAAATATGAAAATATTCACTGATATTGTTGGCAAATTGACTCTTGAGGGAGTAGGAACTAGGTTAGCTATATTTCTTTAAGTGCCAGGAAAGAACCAAAGCATAAAATGCTGCCAGGAGGATGGGCCAGTTTGGAACTGGGGTTTGGGAGATGGCAGAGAGACACAAGGTGCAACTCCATTTGGGGCAAGGAAGAGAGAGGCAAAAGAGACAAAGCTGAAGGTTGGAGGAAGAGGGCAGTTACAGAGGGGAGGGTGACACAATCAATAGCTGATAGCTGACATGACAATTTTTTCCTATTCCTGGTGAGAAAGCTCAGGGAGCTACACTGGGCCCCGTTTCTCCTAGTGGGAGAATTGCCCTTGGCCCTGAATGCTCTATTCCAGCTGCCAGACTCTGGCTGGAAATGCTAAGACCCTATGGTCTGTGAGGGAAGCCTTTTCCCCATCTACCAGAGAAGGAGCGTGAGCAGGCAGAGTGAGGCCAGTCCTACAGGATCACTGGACATTCAGCAGGGACTCCTCCCCAGGCATGTGCACACCCACACCCAGGGGCTGTGGAGGCCTGCCTGGAGCACCTGCTCACTGCCCAATGTTCAGGCATCAGTCGGAGTCCAGCCCTCACCATCCCCAACATCCAGCCAGCCCGTGCAGTTAGAAGGCTGGGCCATCTGGAAATCTGCCTCCACCACGACAGGCTAGACATTTGGATGACAGATCACAGATCTGGTGAAGCTCAGTGGCTGCTTTTAACAAGGGCACCCTATTGCCATGTGTCACAAAAGGCACATTCCTGAGAACAATGTGGATTAGACCATGCAGTTCATAGGATGAGAGTCTTGGAACTGGATTTTATTTCCTTCCAGTTGTTCGGAGGTGACATAGATAAAGCCACATCTGCACGACTCTTGCGTGAAGCAGCTCCTCTCAGACTGTGATGCAAAAATATCTCTGTGGTTGTATCTGATGCATCTTTGCTGTTTGCCTCACAGTCTCTCCCCGTCTCCCACTGGGCCTCTCATTTCACAGCAAAAGAGTCGTGTGCTTAGGCTCGAAGGAGCAGAAACAAATGAAGTTGCAAGCATTTCTGCTATAAAGATAATACATGTTAAGTCATGTGGGATTGGTAATATTCATATACATTATTTAGGCAAACATTTCAATACACTTTCTCTCACAAAACAGTCAAATTGGGCTAATGATATGAACAATAAATCAT
Source organism: Theropithecus gelada (assembly GCF_003255815.1). NCBI lineage: Eukaryota > Metazoa > Chordata > Mammalia > Primates > Cercopithecidae > Theropithecus > Theropithecus gelada. Next base: position 78,668,073 of record NC_037670.1, read on the forward strand.
GGAACCGATTTCAATAAAAACTAGTTTTGCTTTGCAAAATTGCATTCAGAATATATGCACTGGAAACCTACTTATAAAAAAGCAGCTTGTAAAAATAATTTACAATTATTAAGTGAAATTAGGTAGAACTTGAATCCAATAAAACAAAATTTCCAAAATTTTTGAAAACAATTTTTATTTTACCCAAGATTTTTATGATATATATGAAAATGTGCACCATCTTGTTCTTTGCCATTTTTACAGCTTTTCCCCCAACTTAAAACCAAAGGAAATAAGTAACAGATTTGGAAATAATTTAATTTGTATGGAAAATGCCTTCTCTTCTTTGCTGACCATTCCCAAAGAAGAGGGAGAAACTAATGAATCACTCTGACTCTCCGGAGCAGTCCGGGCACAGCAAACACCTCCCAGCTCGGCTGGACGTTCTGGTTCCACTGGGAGGCTTTTCTAGCTGCCATCTTTATTTTCTTTAACCAAAGCAACCCAACCATTCTATGTCCTGAGCCTCCATGACAAAGCAAAGAAAGGGTGAGGCAATCCTGCGCTGAGTGACTGTGCTCTCAACAGGCAAGTCAACCCTGGTTTGGGGTCTAAATTCTCCTGCCAGGACCTGGTAGAGTGGGGTGGTTTTGCATGTTCACAGATCATCAGAAAAATTATTTCAAATACATCTCAGAAAATCACAGGATCAGGACAGTGTGTGGATCATCATGGAAATGACATTGCTTAGGCTGCGCTGCTCTATGAAAGCAGATATCCCTCAAACATCATCCCCTAAAACAGAATGGAGAATGCTTTTCAGTGTGATCAAACCAGTTGTCCTGTGTCTTCCCTGAGGTTCCTGGGGTGTGTCTGGAATGGTAGATGCTGTGGATAAACCTGAACTTTAATCTTCCCTTCTCCTTCCAGCTTTAATTTTCTTCTCACTGCCAGTTTGTTCTCAGAAATAGTGAAGTGAGCAAATAAGGTTAGAAAGACAGAATCCCCCTGGCCTGACTGTCTTCAAGAGCAAAATGGGAATTCATACCGAGAGGAGAGGACCCTTTGAATTGCCTTCTTCGCAGAAGTGCCTGCAAGAGGTCAGACTGGAACACATCACAGGCTCACGTTGTCACAAGGCAGCCTGTTGGTGTGCAGGGAACCTGGCTAGCCTCCTGCCTCCTTCTCATTCCAATGTCCCCCTAACCACCAGAGCCAGAAGGAGCTGTTCAGGATCTGATTCTTTAACTTACGTATAGGAACGTGGTTAAAATCACAATAAAACAAAGGATATTTATGCTCTTGGAGCCAAAGTGAATCTTTTTCATCACCACAAACATTTCCTTAAGCCCCAAATTTCGCAGCTGAAGAAACTTCTCAGGGGAATTACTTAGTTAGCCAAGTTCCAGTTGGAAGAAGCAGAGAAGTAGCTTATGTAAGTTTTTAGAGCCTAAGCTAGGTTATGACACAAAGTGGCTAGAACATGACAGAATTGTTCCAATGGAACTCTGAGTGAGCTGTGTTTCCTGGCCTTTTACTCAGAGGTGTGACCGGAGCTGGTGACACTAGCAGGACCAGCTGTTTAGACTCTAAGCCTCCTCCATCCATTAGCCCACAGTCAAGCAAGTCAACAAAAGCAGTGGTGAAATGTATTCAGCTTGGACCAGTTCTGTTAAAACAACCAATGCCTCTCTCCATGCAGTGGAAGACTGAAGGTCAGAAAGAACACTCTTGTTAGAAGCCTCTTCCTTCCCTTCCCTCTCTAGATGCTCAAAAGACAGTTGAAGGAAACACAAACACAGCCTGGTACAGGAGGCAAGGTGTCTTATAACAAAATGCCTCAAGCCCTACTTGTGCGGATCCCACTAGAAATCAAGGGGAGCCTGCAAAAGCCTCCCAGGGTGTGTGAGTTGCATTGTCACAGCTCAAAAGAGTTCTGTGAATCTTACACCTCAGCAGAACCCAAAGCCTGTTGTTCCCTGCACACCCACACTACCTGTTTGTCTCTCTCCTTATCTGCTTAGTTACCTGTTCTTTAAATGTCCAGACTACTCTACTCCTGACAACACACACACACACACACACACACACGTACACACACACATCTTTGGATAGGTAAAGGCTACTTAGTCCTCCACCAAGACTCATCTCAGTAGTCACTTTCTCTGGCACCCTTGACACTCTCCCAAGCAGAAAACCTCAAATGGGACTTCCTGAGGCTCCCATGGCCAGTGGTATGGCCCTCTGGTTCACCACAAGCCATTCATTCTGCACCGTGATTGTCTGAGGAAGGACCATGTCTTAAACCTAGTGTTCAGAATGTCTGTTGAATTAAAGCAGATATAGCTTAGCAGAAAACACTTTGATTGACAGTAGAAATTCTTGTAGATATATTCCCTTGTCAGTGCTCCTTCTGTGGGGAATTGGCACCATCATCGCCACCCAGTTACTCAAGCCAGAGACTGGCCTATCCACCATCCAATCTGTCACAAACTTCTCCCCTTTTTACTTCCTACCCCGTGGTGTTGGGGCTTATCATCTCTCACCTGGACTATCTCAGGGGACTCCCATCTGGTCTTTTGACTGGAAATCCACCTTCACTGCACTGTCACTGATCTCACTGAAACAAAGGCCTGGCTGGTCACATCACTCTATTGCTTAACACCACCCAGAGCTCAAGCAGATCTACCCATCTGGTGCTTCAGCCCACCAGGGAGCCATGTGGAGAGCGTGTGATGGAGATTTTGGCACCTCCTCCACTCTCAAGGCAGTTGGACAGGACCTAAGATTTCCCCAGATGTGACACCTAGCACCTAGATGCGACCTAGTCAGGTGACATGACAAGGAGCTAAGACCCCAACCCCTAGGACTCTACTCCCACCTCCCAGCCACATCTCACACCCACAAGCTTCACCCTTGCCCTTCAGCCTGTACCTTTTATGGTGCAGCCCCAGGTATGCAGCTGTTTGTTACCAGGGGATTTACTCTTCCCCTACCTGAAACAACCTCCTACTTTTCAAGTTTCTCTAAATATAAATTTCTCATCCTTTTCCACCACACTGACCTTTTCCAAGCTAGCTTGCTCAAATTATCTGAAAGGGAACCACAATAAAAATGGATCTGATGCATGTTCGTGTCATTCAACTGGTTTAAATAAACCCAGTGTAGCAACATGACTCTAAAGTCAGAAACGGTCCCTTAACGAGATGAATGTCCAGGTTCTTAACTTAGCGTCAGAATAATCATCAGCATTTGCTCCTTTTCCCTATAGTTTCCTTCTGGCCCACTTGAAATTTGTCATTTTTCAGAATTAAAATCTCAAGTTTTGCAAAGGCTTGTACTCCAGGATGTAGAATCAGAGATTATTTTTGCTTGCTCCTGAGAGTTATGTTTGGAGGAGATCGCTAATTAAAATATCTTGGCGCCTATCCCTGAAGGCAGTCTCCTCCTCCCACTCCAAGAGCTTTCCAGCTCATGTCCTTGTTACTTGTCAGATCCAAATGAATGTGAATGACAAAAGAGTGGCAAAGTGAAGAGAAATGCAATCAGGCTCAAACTGAACAAATCCAGAAACAGCTGTTGCAACCATGAGACTTAGTGTTTATCAGGTTTTATTTATTGATTCAAGCAAAATTTATTGACTACTTACCAGGTTATGTTTCTTAATTAGGGTAATGGATTCATGAGTGTGTGCAACATTATTCTCTATGCCTTTTTGTATGTCTGAACTATTTCACAAGAAGGAAGAGTTTTCCATTCGAAATCGTTTATCCGTGTTTCAGTGAAAGCTGGGAGAAGAGTCAACCTCCTGGGTCTTTCTCGTTCTTATCGAAAGATGCCCTCTTACAGGATGGTTTGATGGTCAGGAAGCAGTCAAAGAGTTAGATGAGTAAGGCCTCTAACCTGAAGAGTTAGTGATTCTTAGTGTACCACAGTTTTAACAAAAATTGCTCTTATCAATGCCAAAGAGACATTTTTTCTTCCCAGCTAAAAACTTCTAGGTCAGGACCCTCAAATATTCCTATTTACAGAGGGAGAGAAGAAAGAACTTACTTTTACTGAGTACCAACTATGGGCAATTAGAATCATAATTATGCTTGTTCTTCATCGAGGGTACTTGTTTCTCAGCAAATTCAATATTCCTAGAACATTTTTATTTCAAGTCATCTCACTCTGCAAGAGCTTAGTTTAAGAACGCATTGAAAACATCCCATGTGAATAAAACAGGACTGCTCTCATTGAAGCACTTGGTAAATCCTCATTGTGCTCCATCATTAGACTAAGCCACTGCTCAGCTGTAGCCTGTGGCCTAAAAAAGAATATACAGGCCAACCATTCAGCTGATTTCCTCACCCTCTCCCATCAGAGAGATGCTTCGTTGTATTAGTAGACCCAAATAATTTTCTGTCCTCTCTGCTCTCCCTTTCTTCTTCAATTAGAAATGAGAAAAATGTACAGAGATTAAGCTAATCCCTAGATAAAGGAATGCCACACAAACTTGTAACCAGCCCACCCAAAATGATGAAACTGGCTCATGCAGAAGAGCTTTCATCATTCACCCACCCTGGCTGCCATGATTAAGTGTTGGGAAAGAGGCCGGTTAGCCTTATGGGGAGAGTAACTCGGTCCTTGGCTGAATCACGAACTGTAAATAACTATCCACAATTCTCCCTTCTGCATCATTTCCCTTATGCTGCCCTCTTTCACAGAGGAGAACCTACAGTGAACTGAAAGATTCTTAAGGAATCTGTTCGCTTTACAGAAGGTAGGAACCACCAGGCAACATCAACTGATTTTCCCTACCCCTCCTGTCAGGGCAGAGCAGGGAATCAATGAGATTACAAGTAGGAAAGTGTTTGCAAGCCCTTAGTGCCTCCCATTACTGCCCAAAGTCTACTAGCCTGTTACTGACAGGGGTCTAGTTTTCCTGATTCTCAACACTGCTCACCATACTACATGGCCTCTTCGTGTTACAGATAAGCAAAAGTGAGGCCCCCCAAATACTTAAATAATGTGGACAAAGTCACAAACCACACTTAGATCCCAAAGCACCTAAGTCAAAGTCTTCTTTCCAAGGGCAGCACTGAAACAATGACCTGACTAACTCGGGCTGCAGATAGCATCCAAATACAGCAGTGAAAAAAAACCAAAGGCCCAGTGCCCCCAGCCAGTCACTATTATGCCCTGCACTTTATTCAGTTTACTCAAACAACTAGGGATATTCCAGACAAAATTTAAAAAAAAAATCCAAGTCAATATTTTAGCTGTCATGAATGTAAAAGAAACATAAATGTCTTTGACAAGCATTGGCAACACGCTGGCTTGTCAAAAACATAGGTTTGCTTTTGTCTATTAATAATAGTCTTTATATATACTGTTGTAAGATACAAAAATTATAACTAAATAAAACTGTTAAAATTTGATAAATCTGAAGTTGATGCAACTAATTTATAAAGTATAACACAGGACATCTTGAGAGAGAAAATGCATTGTTTTACATCTTAAGCCCTTTATTGACTACAATGCAGAACATTTTATTTTAAGACACAGTGGGTTTTGTTTTGTTGATGTTTTCACCAATTCAACTGAAGACGAAAGTCAAGACAATCAAATGGTAACTAGTAGCAGCTTATCAGGAAATGAGAGCAAGTATAGAGACTGTTCTTTGGACTGAGGTTAAATCAATTCGTCAATAAAGGCTTTTCCACTGCCTAACAATTACAACATATTAACAGTCGCCAAATAGCGTTGGATGGGACTCCTCTAGAAATAACTAAAGCCTTTCATTTTATACATGAAATAGCCACAAAATGTAGATGGGTTACATCAACTCATTGGATTTGCCCATCTTAAATTACTCTGAGATTCAGAGAAATCAAAATTTCATCATATGTTGTGCAACAGTTTCTTCAAATACCTTCTCATGCTCAATAAAATTAACATGTCATTCAGACACTCTTTAACCTCAACACATGACATATAAATGGTCACATCCATCATATACGCATAGATGATTAGACGACTTGAGGACTATGCAAGGATGGCAAGAAATCACTTGATTCTTTGGTTATGCCCTAGTGACAAATATATGTATTTCTTGGCAACCAGCCAATCAATTTTGGAAATAATATTAGCCCACGACCTAATACATTCTAACAGCCTATCCCTCACTTTTCATGCACCATTAGGGCCAGTCACCAATCTCCTGCTGTCTTTCCCAGGCATACATTCCTTTCTTTGGAAACCTGAAATGCCCCTAGATAAATGTGCCCTTCTCCAGAGAAACACATTTCCCACTCAATTACAAATCCTGACTCAAAACTAAAATTAATACAGGCAGGCAATTGAGGGTTCTTAGAAAACTTCCTTAAAAATGACAAATGTATGGGATGTTAACACTATCCAATGTATCTGCATGCCACCTTATTAAATTAAAAACACCAGGTGTATTTATACAACATGTTCAATGGCTTACAGGTTAGGATCCTAGAAACAATACATGTCTTATAGCAAAAAATATACATATAATAATCCCCCTATAGTTTATATAAATGATGAAATGTTTTTGAATATATCTATATATATATACACATATATACTCTGTATGTGTGTGTGTTTACAGAATCTGGCACACAAATATTTTAGTCCTTCATTGGCTCTTCCGCTTCAGTGTCAAAGTCACCAGGTTTCAAAGTCTTAAGGATCGAAACAAAGGTCACCGCTGGGGACAAAGGACTGGCTTGATGCACCTTCCCTTATGAAGGACCAAGTTTGCTGGACAGTGGCACCCGGCAATGCATGGCTTGTTGCATGGACCAATTTCATTCCAGTTGTCACAGGTCTTGATACATCCTGGGCCACAGGTATCATACACAGCACCATGCTTACACTGGGTGGCTGAAAAAGAGAAGGAGACAAAGCCATGACATGGAGAAAGGCCCCATTAATTCACCCTCAGCCAGATGCCATTTCTGCAGGCTCCTGTCACTGCACAGACCTTTCCATAGCTCAGGCTCAGATTTGCATTTTAACAAGAGAATGATAAACACCCAACATTCCTCAAACACTCTGGGAATCAGCTACATCTATAAAAACAAACACAGGTAGATCTGAATAAGAATTTATCTTATTCTTAGATAAGATAAACTATAAACGTATAAGGCTATAGGAAAATCCTTAAGGTTATTTAGTTATTGTACAAATAATTAAATAGTATAAAACATCTGCTGCAAATAGTCCTTTCAGCTATTGAGCTGTGATGAATAGGAATATTTTGTGCAACTACATCAATATTCAAATATATGAAATTACCCACAGAGAAAAAACCTACCAAGGATATTGGGAATGTGTGACGTATTTTAATCAATGTGATCATGTGTTAAATTAGTAAATTTAAGGCGTGCTGAAGCAAGATTGGGTTAAGCCAAATAGAGAAACGTCAGATGTGTGACTGCAGGGAGGACAACGGCTGGCTGGGTCAGACAATATAAAAACGATAACATTGCCATGTCACAGCCAATTTACTATCTTTATTGACTTAGAGGCAAAGTGATTTTGACAAAATTCTGAGAGATCCTGAAAATTCATGACTAGACTTGTCAGAAAAAAAAATAATGCAAACATTCTGGAAGTTCTGTGACACACAGCCTTTTCCATCTGAGTCACATCCAGTGGCAGTCGAAGGGGCCATTCCTCATTTCTCAAGAATAGGAATGTTGACACAAGTAGAAATTTAGAGCAGGGACCCTCCAAGAGCACCAATAACAATTCAATCTTCATTTAAAGTTGCTTTAAACAAAAGTGAAAACAATGGAAGACATGCTCAGCTTCAATGCCTCTATTGTTTATGCTGTCTGCACAATAATACCTGGTGAGGAATCGTGTAATTGTAAAATTTAAGGATAGAACTGGTTTGCCAGCAAACGGGCCTCACTTTGAGTCTCTCAAGTTATGCATTTAGAGTTGCCACAAAATGTTGATCTTTGATGATATTTAAGTAAAAGAAAGTTAATAAGCACCATAAAATAAATTCTATGAAGGCTTCTCAAATATCCATTGCACTGGTTAAAAACAAATGAGAGAGCACATTCTTTCCAGGGAGTAATCAACAACTTCTCATCGGCTCTTACTATTCAAAAACCAAGTTTTGTATGAAACAACACATCTAAATAAAACCAACTTTAAACTACGTGGCTCGATAATGAACATTTTTCTGTATAGATACATATTAAGCACTGGTGTATTATTTATTTATCCCTACTTCAACTGTTAACTAAACCACTGACTCTTAGTAAACACCTGCTCTGAACAAAGTCCCTATACGAGATACTTTGGGGATAAAGGTAAATGACATGGCTGCTGTCTGATACACCAGCAGAGGGATGAGTAGTAGCAGCTAATTACTAGTCACTGATATTGAAACATCCCATGTAATCTATGCCTTATTGATTCCTACACCTAGCTTACTCTCAGCTTTCTGAGGTGCCTTCTCAAAGGTAACTTCCTATTCAAAATAACATTTTCATATTCACTACCTCTTTTCCCCATTTATTTCTTCTTTACACATACTACTACCTGACATCATTTCATATTTACTCTGTCTTCCAACACTACAATGTAAGCTCCCTGAGGGTGGAGTTTTTGTCTGGTCCCTCACTACATCTCTAGCTTACACATTTTCTGGAACTTGGCGAGCATTAGATATGGAAGTCAGCAATAAATACTCACTAAATAAAGCTGTTATGAAACAGACATAACCACAACAGAGAGGGGATTGGAATTTTCCATTTGTGCCTAAGGATCTGTACTCTACCCCCTCTTTACACTATTCTGTGATCTGTGCCCTTGCACAGATGTCTCTACAGATGACATCAATGGGCTCCCTCATGCATGGTGGACTCTAGTGCCTTGATCTGGTGCCATTATCTGGCTTGGTGAACGTCACCACCATTCACCTCATCTTCCACTCTTCTGAACTGAGTTCCCAACATTTTCAACTGAATTCCCACCTCTTCTGTGTGGATGGGATGGATGTTCCTTGACTGACAAGAAGAGCACCTGCTGCTTATCCCATCACTGCATTTACAACATGAAATTGTAGTCATCAGTTTCATCCACTCATACTCTTTCTCTCTCTCTCTCTACATACACACACCAACTCAAGTATAGGCTACTAGAGGGGAACGCTGTTCTGTTTCTTTACCTTCCGCAGGGGTATGGTGTTTAACATTTAGTAGATACTCAGAGGACTATTGGGAAATTGAGTGGATGGATACATGGATGAGTGAGTGGGTGGATTGACATAACCCTTCCTTTGAGTCTCTCAATTTAGGCTTCTCTGATAATCTTTTGACTTTTCACTGATCCCTTCAAAGTCCTCTTTTTTTCTCTTCTCAGTGACTAACAGAATACCCTATACATTACATTTGCTTAATGATTTGGAAACATCCAAGCTGAATACCATATTTACACACAGTAATTGTATTCATGTGTTGTTACGCTTCGGTAGACTAATAGTGGTCACAACTGGAAGTTAGGATCACCTGGGGAACTTCCTGATGCCCAGACTTCAGCCCAGATCAATTACATTAGAACCCTTCAAGGTGGGATCAGGATATCAGTAATTTAAGAAAACAAAACAAAACACTCATCCTTTCCTTCGACCCTGCCCCACACTGGCGATGCTAATAAGCAGCCAAGATTGAGATTTGATCCTGCAAACAAACTCTACATTCATGCTTCAGTCACTCACAGACTCATTCCTTTTTAGCAACTGAGAAGAAAACTATCTCCAAAGCCGAATTAGGTCCTACTATTTCCCATCCTCTTCTACCTCAAGCCCTGCTGGAGCACTTCCCCATCCCAAAGCACTTATCCTCTTTCAGTGTTGGATTTAGGTCATCTGCAGGAGCACCCTTAATTTACCCCTCACTGTCTCTTCTCATTTGCACCCATCCTGGATTTGCCATTCTTCTTCTCTGCCCCATCGCTTTCAGAACTTACCCTACTCTTTGTCGTAGCACATTAATCTTCTCCCTATGTATTTAGCAACAACAACAAATATTTCCTAAACTATCAGCTTTGTTTTCTCCTTTCTTTCACCTCCAGACTTTGTGGAAGAATTTACGGTCATGTTAGCCTAGTCTTCTGCAATTCAGTAATGTTGACAGCTCATCTCCTCACCCACCCCTTGACCGAAGCAGTTCTCTCCAAAGTTTTCATTAATGTCCATATACACTAACATCTTGGCAACTCCCATTTTCCCAAGACCACTCTGCAAAATATTTGGTCTTTGTGTCCATTTTATCTTATGATAGTGAACTCTCCTCATTCTTCTGCTGACTCCCGGAGAACATCTCTCTCTCTCGGGTTTCTTTTCCCACTTCCTGGCATTAAATGTTCACATTACCTCCTGGAATCTCCCCCTGACATTGTTTTCTCTTCTATCTCTCTCTTCCTCAATTACTACAGTTTTATCTCTGACTTCCAGTTAGAGACCTCTGAAATCTATTACCATTAGTTCTGATTCTTTTCCCAGTCTAATCAGTTTTATCTTAATTCAAATGTCCCCCACTTCAAATAGGTTTCTGGATATCCCCCCAAGATGCTTTCTCTCCTCTGCAACCCACAGTACTTTTAACGTTATCGTTATTTTCTTATTTGCTTTAATCTCCCAATTACAGTACAGCTATAGTTCTTAATCAGAGATTCATGAGTCCCTGAGGTGCTTTTAAAAAATATTTATTTCTCAGCCCATCCCTAAAGGTTTTTGCTCTGAATCTGCAGTGGTGCATGTGCAGCTATTGATTTTAAAGGTTCTGGGGGTCACTGTGACAAGCACCCGCAGTTGAAGAGAGTGTATCGCTGAGGCCTGGGCTCCTGAGGGCAGGATTCTTATCTTCTGTAACCAAAGGTTCTGGCACAGGTACAGGCACGGGGGAGCAGCTCAATGCATGCCTCCTGGATGAGGATTTCATATTAATGACATTCAATCCATCATTCTTTTTCCCAGTGTGGATTTTATCTGGCCAGTTTTGAGTTCATTTTCCACTCCATTGCTTTCAGAATGCCTCTTTCAACTCACCTTGCCCTCTAGAGGCTTTGCTCCCCTTTAAGTCTTGCATATTCCTTGTAGTATAAAAATTTCTCAGCAGTATTTCTTCTTTCCCACCACATTCTTTGTGTTTCCCTGACTATCCTGTAGCTATGAACTCTCCCATGTCATTTCCTCTCTCTGACGTCTCAATTCTCTCTTCTAGCTCTACCTTTCAACTTCTTCTGAGGCATCTTACCTTTCTACTATTAAGGACTGGTATGTCCCTCAGTCAACAAGTCAAAAGTAGACTGCAGGAAATGAAAACTACTAGAGAAAAAAAAAGATCTCTCTCTCTCTCTCTCGTATTATCCTTCATCCTATAACTACCATCTCCCATTCAATTCAAATTAAATCAGTAAACATCCACTGAGTATCTATGTGTCAGGCATTCTCTTAAGCCCGGGGAATAAATGTGATCAGATATCATCTCTGTCCTCCAGTTATAGGAGGTTGGGCTTACAATAGGTAAAGCTGATGTGTAAACAGATTCTTAGCAAAATATAAGATGTATCATATCAGACAATGAGAACAAATTACAGGGGAAGAGTAAGAGAGAAAGACATCAGCTCAGCACTGAGAGTTGGGTAGAGATCAAGGAAGACTTGAGAGAATGGATCCTGTGTAAGTATCAAGTGAGCAAACTTCTCAGACAGACAATGACAAGAAGAGCTTCTCAGACACATAGAACATCAGGAACAAAGGGAGGGGTGCAGGCAACAGCAAGGTACTGTGGCTTAATCAGGGAAGGGTGGATCCTTGGTTTGGTGAGTTGGAGACATGAACCTTGAGGAGGGCAGGTGGTAGGAGACAGAGGCAGAGTAGTAAGCCAGGGTCAGAGACCACAAATGACCCCATCAGCCTTGGCAAACAGAAGCTTTGAAAGGGTTTTAAGCTGTGGAGTGACATCATCAGATTTGCCTTCAATTCAGCACAGCTTTTAGATGATCCTAGAACACGAACACTGACTTGAGCCCTAATTTATCCTCTGGAAATTCAGTTGTTTTTTCAAACTTGTAGAAGGCGTAAGATCATTTCTTAAAACATAGGTGTGATTTGATTGGCACATATGTATTTTAAAAGGATCTATTTTGTTAAATAGTTAAAAAACAACATGGCTGGGCATGGTGGCTCACGCCTGTAATCCCAGCTCTTCGGGAGGCTGAGGCAGGCGGATCACCTGAGGTCTGGAGTTCGAGACCAGCCTGACCAACATGGAGAAACCCCGTCTCTACTAAAAGTACAAAATTAGTCAGGCATGGTGGCACATGCCTGTAATCCCAGCTACCAGGGAGGCTGAGGCAGGAGAATCGCTTTAACCTGGGAAGCAGAGGTTGTGGTGAGCCAAGATCACGCCATTGCACTCCAGCCTGGGCAACAAGAGTAAAACTCCGTCTCAAAACAAAAAACAACAACAAAAACAAACAAACAACAACAACAACAAAAAAACGGGGATCTGCCAAAGTGGTTAGGGTTAGAGTGCATTTATTCTCAAAGCAGCATTCAAACAGCTATAGGTGAAACATAAAAACATTATGTGCCGGCTTTATCAATACATTCAATCAGCATGGCTCTGTGCCTTCCAGAACTCAACCATCTCCACATCCCCCTACGGGGTGCTGAAGGTCACAGTACCTGACTTTATCTTTTGAACTTTTACAGGAGGCATCCAGTCAGTCAAGAAATAACTCAGTGTATATAATTAGGGCAGAGTTGCTGCACGGAAGGAGCTAGAACCATCTGGGGTTTGTAGAGCCAGACAAGGAGGGAGAAAACTGTTCACATAGCCCAGCAGACCATCCATTATGCTACAGAAAGACACAAACCCCCACATTTCCAGCACCTTTTCCATGTATAAAATGTATTACTGAGTGTGCAGTGACAATTAGTATCAGTTATAGGCAGGTGGCAGACATTCTGCTGAGGATGACAGTGTAACATACAGCAGACAAGATCACAACAAATTTAGAGTCAGAGGGTACCAAGTAACAAACACCAGTGATAGGGAACAAAGAAATAGAAATTGGAAAGTCACTAAGGTGACTAAGATTTAGATACATATTTGGATGAATTATTTGACACTAATACAAGCACATAAATATGCATTCTTTTTTTTCCCACAATGCTTATGGGTCTCTGTGTTCTCATAATGATTAAGAACGGGGCAACGATGCAAGTTGACCGGGGTTCAACTCCCAGCTTCCTCGCTTCCTAGCTCTGAGACTTTCAGCTAATTACCTATTTTAAGTCTCAACGACCCTATGAGTAAAATGTGGGTAATATAAAGTTACCATATAAATAAAGTATTATGGGTATTTATCAAGATAAAATATAACATAAAATACTAATATAGTCCTTGGGGGAAAGGACGTGCTTAAAATGGGTGAATAGCAATATAAATGATTATTATTAAACTTTTATATACTTTCACTATAGCCCTTAACATATTCGATTTCATTTAGCAATTCCTATGCTAAATTAGAGTTCCATTAGTCCCTCGTGCCATAGGTAGTGGGCACATATTGTGTCTGTAGTCATGACAGTGTTAAAATCCAGGTTGGACTTTAAAATGTCACTGGTTCATTCAGAGTTTCTCGCCTGGCTAACTTCTTATATGTTCAACTTCCAAACTTTTTACTCTGGAAGATTTCTCTTTTTTGTCTTACGTGGTCTTAAGTGCTGTCATGAGTCAAAGGACCTGGGAGCTAAAAACGACTAAAGAAGGCTCTTATAGTCTTCAATATTCTACATGAATCTGAACTGAATCTACTGAGAGATGCTACAGATCCGTGTAAATTTATTTCTTCATGTACCGGCTGTCAGTCTGTGGAAGTTCATAATGTGTGTGTGTGCGTATGTGTGTGTGTGTGTATGTGTGAGAGAGAGAATGTGTATGTCTAAAATGTTCCCCTCCCACTGAATTTCATTTGATGGAGTTATACTTCACCCAGATGGTGCCACTAAGAAGAGGTAAATGGAATCTTTCAGGAGCCATATTCCTTCTCCATTAGAAAAGTAATTTTAGCTCCCGAGACTCAGTCCCTGAAATGAAGATGCTGACGTGAAATGTGTAGTCCTCAAATGCAATGTGTGCACTGAAATGGTGCTAAGTATAGCTCTGGGCCAGGGAGAGAAGGATCATATATCCTATATCTAATACGATCCCAACAACAGCACTACCACAGCTAATCAAATTAATAGAATTTTGCTGAGCCCTGCATTATACCAGGATGGATGGATGGATCAAGCTTGACTCCATTTATTTTATTCATTTTCTGGTAGATTCAAGGGAAAGGGGATTCAAAATAAAGGGAGCTAGGAGTATTCAAGATGGCTGGAAGGACCCAGTTCCTCAAAAACCTCACCCTCACATATTCTACCCAGCACTGATGCATTAGATTAGAGGGCAGCCATTTGCCTCACCTTTTAGCAGCCTCAGTCACACGTTAAGTGAATTATTTTTATCGAATCAATACTTATCTGAGAAGGGCAGCATTGATAGAGCAGCACACTTGTTGTGGAAGGTTAACTCTGATATAAAGATTGGACCTGGGTTTGCAGAGGAGGGGGCACAACCAAAATGGAGGTCACAGGAAGGTGAAAGGGCTCTGGTGCTTTTCAAAAAACACAAACTAGTGACTGCACCAAGGGGCAGCTGAGGAAGCTTCAGCAACTCCCAAAAATCCATCATCCTACCTCCCCACAGCCACCCAAGTAAACACAGGGGTTACCTCAGGGGCTTCAACACAGGCTGCAGGTCAGAATCACCTAGGGAGTTTTAAAAGGTACGCGAGGCCAGTTGAAGAAAGGCATCAGTGCACAGGGCACAGACTTAGGTTCCTGGTTCATTTTTTAAGCTTCCAGGATGATTCCAATGTCCAGACAGGTTATAACGCACGGGTCTAAGTGAACACAATGTCTGCACACTGCAATCACAGTTTCAAGGCAATTCTTCTTGATGCTTTTTTTAACCAGGTGACCACTCTTATCTTCAACCAATGTAGACATTCTGGAGTCAGCAGTGGCATGAGTGGCCTTCTTTTCTGAGATGTGAGCTAAGGCTATTAAGACTAGGGTAGTAGGCTGAAAATCCCAGTCTCTTTATTTCAGGTAAATCTGGCCCTTCAAAGACAAAAATTTGCCAATCCTTGAACTAGGTGACAACTATTCAGTTCATTTCTCCTTCAAATCTAAGTAACAACAGCAGCTACCCTTGACTGAGCATCTTCTATGAGTTGGACACTGTTTGAGATGCTTCATGCATATATCACTAATGTTTGTAACTAGATAGCAGGCATTATTCTAAAATTGCAAATTTCTAAAATCTAGACTCTCTCCCTTCCTCTCCACATGCACTGTCACCATCTTAATCCAAGCCACCATCAGTTTTTCACCAGGACTATCACAATAGCCTCCTGCCTAGTATCCTGGTTTCAATCTTGTCCACTTCCAATCTATTCTCTATCTAGTATCCAGGGTCATCTTTGGAAAGCAGAAAGAGGCTTGCTTAAAAGCTATCAGAGGCTTCCATTTCTCTTGGAATAAAAGCTAGACTCCTTTCAAAGCCCTGCCAAGTCCTGCGTCATTCAGCTCCTGCTCCTACTCCACCTTCCTCTTATGCCCCTCTTCCCCTAGCCCACCCCAGGCTCAAACCCCACTGGCTCCTCTCCACTTTGAGAGCATGCTAATAATTTTTCTCCTACCTTATGCCATCAAACATGTTTCCTCTGCATAGAATGCTTGCCCTCACTCCCTTTACTCCTTCAGGGCGAGGCTAAAATATCATCTGTAGAGAAGCCTCCCTCTTCATCCCATCTCAGCCCTCTCCAATGGTTTCCTACCACTCTGCCCTGTTCGTTTCCTTCCTCATACTTACTGTAATTTGCAAGTTTTTATTTTTATTGTAGAGTTATGTTTTTGTTTGTTTCTCCCACTAGGCTGCCAGTGCGTCAATGGCTGGGGCTTCATCTCTTACACCCATGAAAGTACCCAGTGTCAGCACGGTGCCCAGTACCTTGCCACTTTGTAACAGATATTTCTTGGATGAATAAAGAAGTCCATTTTACAGATATCAAATAAGCTAATTAACTTGCCTGAGGCAACAACTATTATAGGAATCTCTCAGAGGGGAAAAAAATTCTACTAGGCTTTGTATAACGATCTCTAAAAAAAAAAGTATCTTATTTATCCTGAAGACCTTAAATGACTGTAATTGTCCCAAATCTCCTTTGCTTCACACATAACCTAAGCCATAGCAATGACCGTCCATGAGCTAAGTTTATCCAGCTGATAGTTTGAGGTCAAGAGGATTTTGCAACAGTGGAAATCTTTAAATTGCTTAAATATGCTTGTCACAAAGCATTTATCTTAAGTGCTGTCTACCTTGCCCAGTGGGAAGTCCCTGTATTTTATCAAGTAGCAATCCAGTTGGCCTACTGAAGGGATTTTCCTCTGACAAAGGGACACGTGGCCATTCACGTCAGCATCCACAAGTCACCTCCACTGCCATCTTGGGCATTGCAGTAAACTTCTGATGGGTAGATCCACCAGGACTTTCTTACCTGCACAATTCTGCTGAGGCTCCCAGTGGACTTTGATGCCCTCTCTCTGGCAGGCCCGGGTATATGCCAAAAATGACTCGCAGTAACAGTTTTTATGGACTGGACATTCACACATGTCTGTCACACAGGACCTATAGGACCCAATAGAGAGATACAAACATTTAAAAATATCAAACATAAACACCCTAAATATAACTTCAGAAAGGGTCGTAGATGGGGAAACCTGATTGGCCCATTAAAATGTCTATTTTAAATTGGAAACCTAAATTGGCAAAATTCTGCATGGGAATTAAGTGCTGGATACCTCTGAACAATGTGATATTAGATTTCCTTTCTTCTAGAGCAAGATTATCCAAAAGAAGTTGCTGTAAGGATAGACATATTCTATCATCACCACTGTGCAAAACCACTCTGTATTTGGCTACTGAGTATCTGGAATGTGGCTGCCACAACGAAGGAACCAAGTTTCTAATTTGCTTTAATTTTAATTAACGTAGATGTAAATAGCCCCATGTGCCTAATGGCTACCCTACTGGAATACCATCACCATCTTGTGACGAGCACTGATATAAAACTAATAAATTTTACTGCAATGTTTCCAAAAATGGTAACCAACTTGATAAAAAACACAAAATCCCATGGCTTTCTGAAGACAGACAATTAGAATTCATTTCTGTAATATCTTAGAATCTTAGTCTTTTAAGGACCACTGAATCTTCAGTCTTTAGAATGTAAAGTGACAAATTCTAAATAAAGCAAATATTTCAGGCCTCTAATTAGACTGCAAGATGAACAGGATTAAACCAAGGTCTCTATAGCTGAAATATGGAAATGATGGACCAGGACATAAATTGAGCGGAAATGCAAACTAACAAATTTTTAAACATCTTGACCACAAAGACATAATAATGGCCTTACATTGGTATATAATATTACAGTTTACAAAATGCTTTCACACGCAGCCTGTCACTGGATGGTAAACAAGACATAATACAGTCGCTTGTTCCATAAATGAAGGGGTCATTTTACAAATAAATACATGGGCCCAAAGTCAGCACTTTTAAGTGGAAAAGAGCAAATTAAATTATATCTCCCAGCTTTGAAAGTGGTGTCCTTTTTATTATACCACACAACAACTGTCATCTTCTTCTTTCAGCAAATTTACTGCCTCACAGTTTCGAGTTAACATTTATGCAAGAGGCCTCCAAGATTAATAAAATTAAACTATCCTTATATTTTTAATAACCTTGTTCAGCAAACTCCCTTCCTCACAGAAGCTGTTCAAAGCTGAACACAGAAAAAATAACATCCAAGAGGACAAGCTGCACTTATGATCTTGAAAAGTGATCATGACACTGCCACTGGATGTTAATAACGCCATTTTCCCATATTGTGGGACCTGTGCACAATCGATTGTCGAGAGCAGTCAGCCAGCTCTGGGTGGAGGTCGACACACTATCTGCTCTAAACAGGAATTAAACAGCAAAAAACAGATTCAAGGAGGAACAGGCTCACAGTGAACGCACAAAGTTATTGCAGCCCAACACTCAAGGGCACAGTTTTGGGAAATAGGAACAAACAGGGACAAAAGAGGAACAGATGTAAAAGCTAAACAGCCTCCTTCCATGTCAAGGACTGAGAGATTATTTGATGAGTGATACCTAAGACACGATAACCAGGACAGAAAAAGTGATCTTTTTTCTTTGTAGTAGTCATGGTTGTTTTTTGTTTTTTGTTTTTTGTTTTTTTGGTTTTTTTTTGTTTTTTTTTTGAGACGGACTTTCGCTCTTGTTGCCCAGGCTGGAGTGCAATGGTGCAATCTCGGCTCACTACAGCTCACTACAACCTCCACCTCTTAGATTCAAGCAATAATCATCAGCCTCCCAAGTAGCTGGGATTACAGGTGCCCACCACCATGCCCGGCTAATTTTTTGTATTTTTAGTATAGACAGAGTCTCACCATGTTGGCCAGGCTGGTCTTGAACTCCTGACCTCAGATGATCCACCCGCCTTGGCCTCCCAAAGTGCTGGGATTACAAGCATGACCCACTGCGCCTGGCTCAAGGTTGAATTTCTTAATACTTCTCCCCACTTTTATTATAGAAATCTTGGGCAAATGCATTCAGGCATTAAACACACAGTACTGTCTCTACACTGGGGAGAGCCTCTGGAATTCCAAAGAGAAGCCAAATAAAGCTTGTCCCTAAAACGGTGTCTAAATGTCGGCGTATGAATTCCCCTCAATGCTGTTTCCCTTTGTTGTTTCAATTTTCATTTCAGAATAACCCACACCCATCATATTTATGCTCAGACTTCACAGCAACATTTTTGGCTGCCCCAGGTTCTAACCTCTGATCCCATTCCTGCTTCACTTTCCCAGAAGAATTTGTTCCTCACCCTCTCTCCTGGCCCATGGGGGTAGGTCTCTTTCTGTATACACGGCTCCCACTGCCAAGACCTGGATGGAACGGCATCTCATGGGCCTGGTAAAATGATGGCACATACATGGGAAAAGGCTGGTCTCAGTGTGAGGAAATGTGTCCTCGGACTTGAACGAATGTCTACTGTAATTCTGTAAAATTCCATGGACAATAAACCAATAAAATGTAATTTGTTTGGGTAAGGGGATTGTTAGTGAATATTTTCCTTTTTTTTTTTTCTTGATTTCTACTTGTCTTATGAAGCTATTTACACAATTGAAGATAAATTGTCGACAGCTAAATCCAATTCATTGAGACTGTTGAGAGAAAATGTTTTAAGCACACATTTAATAACCACTGTGTACATATACTCCACCTCACCCACAGACAGGCCCTTCTGTCTCCACAGACACAATCAATGATGTGCCTTCACTGTAAAACTAAGGAAGATCTGAGCTTTTATATGATCAGCCACTCATGGGGAACAATATATGAGACAAAAATGTTTGTCCAAGCCAGACCTTTACTTGAAAATGTTTTATGTATTTTTAAAGGCTTGAAATATGTGTTTTGTCTCGGAAGCTAAAATTCAAAAATGTTGTTTTTCACTTATGAAGTTGATGATTTTTACATAAAACAATGACTAGAGTTGGTGAGAGAATGGAGAAGCAGCCATTCCCCTGCCCCACTGGCAGTGGTGTGAAACTGCCAGCTCTTACACGGAGTGTTTTTCAGGGACTGTCTCCTCCACTCCACTTGGCAAAGGGATATGAGGCAAAGATTTCACTGCTCCATTTAATAGATAGGGAAGCTGAAGCTTGAAGAAGTTAAGTAACTTACTCAATGTGACAGGGTTGATCATAGATCCAGAGCTGCAAACCTAGGATGACACCTTGTTTTTTTCTGATCTCAGAACCCATATTCACAGTAACTACATTAGGTCTTTCTAGAGAGAAATTGAATAATATTTATACACAGCCCAGACAAAGGTTCTTACTCTCTGATGAAAATTTTACACCTAAGGAAATAGTAATGCCCGTGAATATAGGCTTCAAACCTAGGCATTTTCATCACAATGCTATTTAAATTGAAAAAGAAAAGGGAAATAACCTAAATTGTCCATAATAAGGGCCCAGCTAAATAAATTCAGGTGACTTCTATGATGAAATACCCTACAGCCATTACAATGATGTTTTGGAAATATATTTTTTAAATATGAGGAAATGTTTGGGAAGGATTAACTAAAAAAAAAAAAAGAGAAGGATAACAAAACTGTGTTTCAACATCGTGTAATCACACAATGAAAATAAGAATAACTGAAAACAGATATGACTAAATCCAAAGGACAGCTCAGGGTGGTGGATTGTGGTTCTCCTTAATTTTCTTACCTGTATTTTCTACCTAGGCCTGATTCCTTTGTTATTTTGCCAGGTCCGTTACAATAGAAACCCAAAGAGTCAGGCAGGCGCTGTGAATACATATCACTTTTCTAAAAAGGTAAACATCACAATTTACTTTTAAAACTACACAAAAGAATATCATGAAAGATATTAGTATTTAAATCAGATTTTCAGAATGATAGTGAGAAAATAAAGAATGGGAGAAAAGGAGGGTGTCTATTTGTAGGTCTTAGTTATTCAACATTCCTCCAGCTAAAATCTTCCCAATCTGGGCTTTGGCAGCCTCTCGATGCAGACTTCGTTCGGCTGGATTCACTTTGTGTTGTCTTCACACCTGCGTTTCATTGGTCTATTGATGTTGTGGTGGAATAGATAATGGAATAATGTTGCATGCTTCTGCTGGTTACAAAGGAATTTATTAAGGGAAAAAATGAAAGCATCTTCAAACGCACTTCAAATTTTAGGGAGGGACAAAACTATTGTTATTCAACTATTCAATTCATGTTTATCACATTTCATAATTCAGTGTGAGGAAAATCTGATTTATGACACAGTGAAGTTGAGTTTTCTGTGTTTACGGAAGATTGCTGTCCTTTCCTTAATCAGTATGTACCCATGGTCTACATTTATATTCATTTTATAGAATAAATAGCAGAATTTTATCACTTCTGGGAGTGACTGAGATTTATGGCTTTGGTATCTCTGCTCTCATGACATTGTTCTGTCCCATGTATGTTCTGTTTGATGGTGAGTTGGTCAGGAAACACAGCCGCCCACTGCTGCAGTGGGAAAACACAGGTTGCATTACTCTGAGCTTTTCCAGAAAAGCTCTGCAGGTGAACAGTGCCTGCCTGACCAGGTTTCTATTGTAACGGAATTGGCAAAATAACAAAGGAATCGGGCCTATGCAATCCCCTTAAAGCATACGGTCTGTCACAGGCGCTTCAAATTCATGTATCTAGAAATGGTTTCCTGATTCATCTACCCCACTCCTGGCATCTTGCCTGGCAGCCAAGAGGTGCAGGCAGGACTCTTGTTCTGTGTGGTTAACACAGCTGCTCGGTGCCACAATAGGGCAAGAGGAGGCCCAGAGCTGATGCAGGGGCCCAAGGAGCTGGCACCAGGCTGGGCAGCACTTTGTCACACATCCACTACCTCCCTTCTCTCAATGTTTGATGTTTGTGTGTCGTGTTTCAATGACTCCTTGAAGGCATGTTGTAACCCTGTTCCTCATAGCACTCAGCACGGTAGTGGGATCAGAACTGACCTGTGGTCAGTTCCCTCCTTGAAATCCAATTAATCACAACTCATCTGCAGAGAAGCCTTCAGAACTATTTTCCCGCATCACACTACAGCTACTGCCTCCTGGACACTCCACACCAGAAACCATTAGACACATGTGGCTATTTAAATTGGAATTTAAGTTAATGTCCATTAAATAAAATTACAAGTTCAGTTTGTCATTCCCATTAGCCACATTTCAAATGTTCAATGCCAGCAGGTGCCGGTGGCCCCCATACTGGACAGAGTGGATTGAGAACACTTCCATCACTGAAGCAAGTGCTATTAGATGGTGCTGCCAAGAGTGCAGCTCCATTAGCACCAGGGAATCCATTTCTGTCCTCCTAGAGGGATTTATAGGTGTCCTGAGATTAGAATCAAGCTCACCTCTGATTGGGCACCTACAAAAAAATTTCAAACTTCTTGGCATCAAATTCAAGGTTCCTAGCATCCTAGCCTACTTTTCTAACTCCATTTCTTTCTTCCCTACTCCGTCTTTTACCAAGTCATAGAATGTCCCATCAACCCTTGGCCTTCCATCCACCTGGCTATTCCTGCCTTGAATGTACTTCCATGTCTTTTCCACCGGAAAAATCTAATGTCTATCCTTTAAGTCTTAATTCAAATTCCTCAGTGGTGCTTGCCAAGTGGCCCCAAAAATGTTAGCCACCCCCTATAGGGTCGCATGTCCTTCATACCTTTCTTATTGCACAGATCCTTTGAAATATCACCTTTTTCCTTGTTGGGGGACAAGGACTGTGTCTGGCTTTTCTAGCCTCCCAGCACAGCGCCGTGAACACATAGCTCAGTAAATATTCAGTGAATCGTTCAAAGAGTGAATGAGAGTAACCTCATGACCTTTTCCCAGCTTCCGCAGGATTGAACAGCTGGACACTGATATCTGAAAGGCATGAATTCCATCCTTACTCCCACTCTGTGACCACTGCTTAATACGGCCAAGGCCACGGGGGCTGTTGGCCATAACAACCTCTGAACTCAGTTGCTTCTGCAAGAACCTTTCCGCTGTCATTTTCATTTTGAACTTCTTGCACTCCTCTCCCGTCTCCAGGGGAATTTTTTTTTTTTAATTTAGTGACTGGTGGAAAAAAGGATTTGATGAGAGAATTCTGCTTTAACCACACATTTTCAATAAAGCACATATTTGATATAAGAAAAACCTATAGTTTTTCATGTTATTAAGAAGGCAAACCTCCAATACTGCTAAAATCAAAACATCAAACACATCTATGCTTCCTAGCAACAGCATATCTGAGTGGTTTCCCCTCTGCTTTCTCTGGCACAAGGGCCGTGCCTGTCAGACAGAGGCAAGTGTCTCTGCTTCCCAGGCACAGTTTTGAACGGCAGATGTATTACCCATTGGGAACTCTCCACACTGGTTCCTGGAGAACAGAAGGGCAAGCCAGGAGTGGCAGGGGCCAGCTCCATCTCGGGGCCAGACATCCAGCATTCTGGCTGTCTTCTCTGCCACCCCAAAGGGTCTTCAGCTGGACTATGTCTGTCAATCTGAAGGTCAGCTTTCCTGGGAGCAACGGCAGGATCAAGGCAGAACTCAACAGTGCAAGGAAGATAACAAGAAAACCACCATTTTGTCATATGGCTTTCCTCGTTCCACATATCTAGGAAGGCGATAGAAGTGAGTGAAGGCATCTTAGGTTTATTGGTGCCTGGGCATCAATGGAAAACAGGAGAGGGAGAAGGTAAGGAAGCCAGAGTCGCAGCTGAGTGAGCAGAAGTGCAGTTAGCTACCACAAGTCTATTAAAAAACTCACATTTTAATCCTTGAAATCCTGCCCTAATTTCTCTAATCTGAGTTGCATGGAAATAACTAAAGGTAGTAGCCAAGGTAGGAAGGCACATTCATGTCACATTACGCCTATGAAAACAATGTCATCCAATATCATGCTCTTTTCCTCAGCCCTATACAGGCACGTTCACACACTCATTCCTATCCATCCATCGAAGGAGTACAAAAAACACCACTGTCACACAAAAAACACAGCCAGAAGGTTCGATCCTGGGAACTGTGAGGTTGTTTTATTGAGCTGTCAATGAAAGGGCAGGGCTAGCCTGCTGAGCCAGCCAGCAGGGAGTTCCTGCTACTCTGTCCACAGCATTCCTGGGCCAGCCCCAGTTTGGCATCCCTGTGGCGACTGTCCACGCTGGCTTAAATATTGCTGAGGATATTCCAGGTTCTATGGCTGCTTGGGGTTGCCAGGACAGAACAGCAAGTCCAGGCATTTTCATTAGCTTGTGGATTTCGTAACCTTGATCTGGGGAGACAGGGCAGGAGGATACCTGGAACGAGAGTCCAGCCTGTTTCTCTGGTTGTAGATACAAAAGTTATCCCAAATTCTCTTTCAGCTTTCCCAAATTCAGCTTTCCCAAATTCTCCCCTCATCCCCCTACACTCAAGTTAAATTGTTAGCCCACTCCTCGGTGAAAAGAAGGCATTCATGGAGCTCTGTTTGTTCCAGGCACTAAACAACGTACAGAGGCTAACAGAGATGGGCTCCTCCAAGAAAACAGGATTGTGCAGATACTAAAAATCAAACTCCAAATGACATAACAGCTATTATGAATGAGAAAAGGGAAATTCCAGGCTAAGGGAGGTGCCTGAGTAGAGGCACAGAATTTCCAAATCAGCAGATCTTAGATTTGACAGTCACGGGGTCAACCTCCCAATATCAAAAACAATACAAAGCAAAAAATTTCCCTGACAGAGAACCACACAGCCTCTTCCTGAGACCTCGCAGGACAGGGAGCTGGTTTCCTTGCAGGGTAGCTTGGCAGATCTGCTGGTTATAACATTTCTTTCTTCTAGGGATCCAAATTCTCCTAATCTCCAGTTAACTCTCAGGTTTGACATCCAGAGCCACACAGAATCAGTCAATGTGTCCCTGCTCATAAGGACTCTTCAGTTACCTTCCTGCGCTCCCCTGCTCAGCCTTGTATTTTCTTCTTCCTGCCTTCTGTGTCCCTCCCTCCCTGTCAACTGCTTGCTTCCTGGCTTGTCAAGAACAAAAATCCAACAGTCCAATTAACAGGAGAAAAACCTACCAAACCATTTTTGTTCATGATTCACAGTGAATCTCTTACTTGATTGCCTGCCCACTGTCCCTACCCTATATACATTGCCTAGTTATACATTCCAACACTTTTTACCTAATTTAGATGCTCTCCAATTACTAAAAATATTTATTTTTAAATCCTCCTAACTTTCCCCAGGAGGTGAATGGCATTACACACACAGCAGCACACAGGAGCTCCAGAAATGGTCATTCACCTCTGACCCTCTTCTGAAGCTATGGATTGTTTTTGTGAAATAATGTAGGCATCTGTGGACACAGAGACCTCCTTTAAGAGAGTAGCAATTCTTAGGATTTTCCATGGATCCCAGCTTTAGAAGAAGCTCCGCATACTTGCTTTTAGTAGAGGTACGCTTTTAGCAGTGACCAAACATGTCTGGAATCTAAAATATTTTCTCCCTTGATAAGGCCATATATCAGACCACATGTGAAGAGTATAATCCACAGTTAAATTCTCGCCCATCTAATAACAGGGAAGGGATGCGCACCATTTTGCTATTTTCTCTATACCCAGGGGCCATAGCTTTTAAGGAGCCCAAAGCCAGAGACTATATACCAGTAACTTTAGAAATACTCCTATTGGGAAGTTAAGTTATCTTTGCTCAAGTAGGAAACACTGGCTTCACAGAGGGAAAAACTGACCATGATTAACAGACATTTGCTGAGTTGTCACTCTTCTAGAAATAACTCCTCATTTCAATTTGGGCCCCATTCTAGCAGAGCCCAGCAAATCTTGCAAGATGGTCTCAGGAGCTGGACAGGGAGAGGGAAGCTTGGTCATGACCCCCCTCTAGTGGCCGAAGTTAGAGCATGAAGTAACCGTAATTCTTACTCCTGCATTTGCTTCTAAATCAAACAGCTCACCATTTTGGAGGCTGGTTGATAAAAAAGAACATAAAAATGGTGCTTGGCAGAAAATCAATCACTTTTATCTTAAACTTGTGCTCAATTCATCACTGTCATGCTTACTGTAAAACAATTGTAAGGCTGGTGAACTAAAGCCCTGTGTAATCCTAAGCACCTACCCCTGATGCCTGCCAAGAAGGGTGAGTGCGTCTGAGGCAGGTTCCTGGAGAGGGCAGGGCAAGGTGGGACACCACCAGGAAGAAGTCTCTGCTCCATCCACCTTTTTTATCTTTTTCGCGAAATCTCATTTTACCTATGTACATCAAGCCTCACATATTTTTTGTCTCTAAAAAGAACTTCAAGTACAAGAGAGTTGGAACCCTTCACCTAAGCAGAAGAGAAACATTCTTTACCACTAAAGGAAAAGCTAAACTGTTCTTCCTGCTTCCACACACTCATTCAACACAAAACGCTTTGGTCACCAAAACGTGTAGGGACTTTTCCCCACTAACCACTAGCTCTCCAGGGGACACCAACTGGGTGTCCTGAAATTTAACTCAGTTCTGACACTACCTATTGGAGTTAGCGTCAGATCCCACAGGCAAAGGTCTCAGTTCCACAGCACTGCTCCCTACTTTAGATATCAATTGCGGTCCCAGGCTGTGGCCTGTGCTTCTGACCAACGTGTTTATAAATCAAAGTTTCCACAAACCCCTTCTTGGATCTGGTTAATTTGCCGGACTGACTCACAGGACTCAGGGAAACACTTGAGTTACCCAGTGGATTATAAAGACTGTTACCAAGGATACGGATGCACAGCCAGATGGAAGAGATGCACAGGGCGAGGGTGTGGGAAGGGATGCAGAGCTTCCGCACCCTCTCCAGGCATATGACCTTCCGGAACCCCTGTGTGTTTAGCTATCCAGAAGCTCCCCCAAACCCTGACCTTTTGGGGTTTTGTGGAGGTGCCATTACATAGGCCTGATTAATTACATCACTGGTCATTGGTGATCAACTCAACTTTCAACCCCTCTCCCCTCTTCAGAGGCTAGGGGGAGAGGCTGAAAGTCCAACCCTCTAATTACACAGTTGGTTCCTCTAGTAATGCAGCCCCTCTCCATCCTAAGGCTGTCCAGGAGCCCCCCAGGGGTAGTCCCATCAGAACAAAAGATGCTGCTATCACCAAGTAAATTACAAGGGCTTTAGGAGCTCTGCATCTGTCACTCCTACCATTCAGGAAATTAATTGCATTAATTAATTTAATGCAATTAAAAGGTCTTAGGAGCTCTGTATCAGGAACTGGGGCCAGAGACCAAATTAAAATAAAAATAAAATAAAATAAAAAAAGATTTCCCTAGTGCTCTTGCCTACAAAGTTTTAGGAGCTCTATGTCAGAGAGCAATATACACATTTCAATATACACATTTCACATCTACCAAGTCTGAGGTGGTAATACCATCAGGGGCCAAAGGTATCAGCATGCTGCCAATACTCAGCCATGTTTTGGGGTAAGCCTTACTCTTAGTTTGTAAAATGATGGGGTCCCCACACTACTAATATTCTATGACTCTGTCAAGATATGAATTTGCCCAGGGTTCAGCTAGCCCCAAAACTAGGTAGTATATGTATTTTAAAAGCCCCCTGCCCAAAAATGAGAGAAGGATCTTTACCCCAAAGAAACTCACTGTCTTCTTTTTGGTGAGCCCATCTCATCATAATTTTACTTCCAACATAGATACACACCATCTTTGAAATTGTTCTAGTCCCCTCAACAAACACCAAGGGAATGTCGGCTGCGTGCAAACTCCTGACTGGGCATTGTGGGAAATGCAGACAGAAAGAAGAACCTGGTTTCGATCCTGGGTCCTTTGGGGTGTGGTGGGGAGAGCAGGGCAGAACTGAGCCAGGCAACACGCAAGGAGGAGTCTCGAGGGCAACATATTAAGGGGGCACTGGCTCTCAGGCTTCAGTAAGTACAGGACTGGCACTTGACAGCAAATGCCTTCTTAAATGTTGCTTCTCATGTCTGGGCCCTAGAGGAGAAGAAAACATGCCTACAAAGGTATCCCACAGCATAATCTATTGGAAGAGGCAGCAAGGTAAGGGATCACCACACCAAGGTTGAACTTCAATTGTGTTATCTTGGGCACATTATTACCCCTTTCTATATCCTCCTTTCCCTGCCTAATTTCTCTCCCTTAGGGTTCTCATGGGAGGTAAATGAAAATCTGTATTCTCCCCTTCCCCAATGAATCCCTAAAGAGAAGAGCAAAATTCATCCATGCACAGAAATGGAAATGGTTAGAGGACTAAGCAAAACAGAAATTGCAGCCCCCCATCTTTGCCCCCACTGAAGTTCAGAGTTTGAAGGATGTGCAGGAATTGAACTTTGTTCTTTCTTTCCTATCGATCGAGGGTGCCATCCCCCGGGACGCCAGCCCTAGCAGTGTCTCTAGTCTTCCCTCGGCAGCAGAACAATACCAGCCTGGGTTTGCCTGTGTCGGCCACGGCCACCTCCTGAGAGGGCAGTAATTGGGAGTGTGGAGTCATAAGTGGCAGTGAGGAAAATTTATGAAAGTGAAGGCGTCTAGCATCTGGAGGCCACACCCCAGCCACATGCAGCAGCCACCACCAGCCCCCTGCTTCAAAGGGGCCGATCCTTCCATAAGCCTTTTTCGCATTAGGCAGTGGATGGCTGCCAAGTCCCACAAACAGGCGAAGGCACAAATCCTCCACTACGTGCATTAATCAAAGGGCAGCAGAGGCGGCTGCCCCCGGAGGATGCGGTACAGTGGTGAACTTTTTCAGATGCCGGGGGCCTTGCATCAAGCATCTGCCGTGCCTTTTGGCTCCACAATAAACCAGCATTCACATCCCATCACTGCACAAGAAAGTGTCTTTTCACACTCAACTCCCTTTGCAGCCTTGGCTGCCCAGGGATAGCTCAGTCCACTGGATCTAAACAGGGTGCTACTCGTCCCGAGAGGCCCACCCCCACCCATCAGTGGGGCTGGCAGGCCACCATCCTCAAATCCCAGAAAAAGGACTCCATGACCAGACATTCCCCAAAGCCAAATCATAAACACAACAGGCCTGCCCCCCCATGCCAGCTTCCCCACACCCTCTGCTAGAATGACAGCACCCTCAGATGAGCCCCCGAAAGCTGGAATGTGAGGCCTGTTTTCTATAAGCAACTGCAGAGATAATTGCCTAAAAGGCCCCAGAACACTGGCCCAAAGGCATCGCATGATTTTCTCTTTTTACCATCGCACTATTAATAAGTGGCAAAGACAGCGTCCAAAGCTGAGCCCTTGCCCTCTCCCCTATGACAGGTCGCTTTCTAAAGCACATGCTGTTCCTTCTACCTGGGGCGTTCTTCCTCCCCCTTCTCCTAGTTAAAATCCACTCCTCCTTCAATATGCAGCTGAGCAGCTTTCTCAGGGAAGGCTTCTGAGATCCCCAAACTGGATAAGGTTGCTCTTCAACATTCTCCTGGCATTCTTGCATGGCCCTTATCACACCCTGCAACTGCATCCCCACGGGAGCGATCCCTCACTCCATCTACTCCACCATGCCCCAGGGCTGGCAGGCATTGCTCACCAATTCTCCCCAGCCCCAGTGCGCTGCCTGGTCTGGAGTACATGCTCAAAACCTGTTTTCTGAATGCGTTACTTATAGATGTTTATATAGTCAAGTACAGATAAAGTGACTACTAAGATGACAATGAGATTTAGAGGGTTAAATGGTCTCAAAGTGAAGGAGGAATAGGCATTCCATGGATTTAACTACTACTAACAGACCGAGGAAAGTGAGTTCTGAAAACTGGAGTAGACAGCTAGGAGGTCAGTGGTGGTCTTAGCAGGAATACTTTTACGGGAGTGGTGGGACCAGCAATCATCCTGAAGTGTATTTCAGGTGGAAAATGTAGGAGGCAATGAGGAAAGGCCATTCTTTCAGTAGGTTATCAGAGCAGAGGAGAGAAATTAGGAGATAATTTGAAGGGAACGCAGAAGACAGAGAGAGACAGCGAGACAGAATCGAGAAGACTTGAACACATTTTGCATCAAAGGGGGTAAGGAAGTCCAAGATAAGATGCTGAAGCTAAAGAGATGGAAGGTTTGGGTAGCTGGTGACATAATATCAGGAAGAAAACACGAGAGGATGGGGTCAAGAACGCAGGGGAAAGATTACCCTCCTATTCACTTATCATTGCTAGCAGTCAAATTCCTGAAAAAAAAAAAAAAAGAAAAAGAAAAATGTAGAAGTCCTTATATTCATAGACGACAACATAGGGAGAGGTGACCTCTAGATCAGCAGTTAGAGGAAGGAAGACCAGGGTCCCAATCCAAATATCTAGCAAAGAAGCGGGCAGAACTGAATGCAGTTTGTAAATAGTGTTTCCAGGTGAGGAAAGACTCCAGACAAGGGACAAGATGAAAGCCACTAGAGAATGAGGTTTTACTCCCCAGCTCAGTCCATGCCCTTGGGGACTCATGGCATAGGAACTGAAATAAAACTAAGCCAGCATTTTAATCAGGCAGAAATTTAGTGCCGGAGAAAATTGTAATATGGCAGATTTTCTTCTTCTTCTTTTTTTTTTTTTTTTTTTTTTTTTTTGAGACAGAGTCTCGCTCTGTCGCCTAAGCTGGAGTCAGTGGCACGATCTCAGCTCACTGCAACCTCCAGAATCAGTGGCACGATCTCGGCTCACTGCAACCTCTGCCTCCTGGGTTCTAAGCGATTCTACTGCCTCAGCCTCCAGAGTAGGTGGGACTACAGGTGCGTGCCAGCACACCCGGCTAATTTTTTTGTATTTTTAGTAGAGACGGGATTTCACCATATTGGCCAGGCTGGTTTCGAACTCCTGACCTCATGATCCGCCTGCTACAGCCTCCCAAAGTGTTGGGATTACGGGCGTGAGCCACCACACCCGGCCCTAATATGGCAGGTTTTCTAGATTTTAAACTTGTGATCTAAGAGTAGTGATAGAACATTTTTCCCCAAAGCAGGGGACCTGAAATTGAGAAGCCATTTTTTTGTGGGGGAAGTGGTGACCTTTATAGATGTTTTCTTCCTAAATATTTTTAGGTTCCCACTACACAATAAAAGTCTTAATAGCAACAATCATGGCAACCCACTGTGGTTTAGGACTGTGAGGGCTCAAAAACCCAAGAGGCCGGATGACTCACAAAAAGTCAAAGAATTATAGAATCATAGAGTCTTAAAAGACCTTAGGGAATATCTACCCCCTGCAGGAATTCCTTTTATAATACTCCTGCCAGATGGCCGTACATCTGCATCATGTCTGTGATAGGAACTCGGTAGCTTTTTAGGAATCTCATTCCTGTGATAGACAATTACAGCTTCTATCTCTCAGGAAGTTTTCTTATGTATTAAACGAAAATGTGTTCTATAACTTCCAGCCCTTTATTCAGATCCTGCCTTCTGTTACATTGTAGAATTATTCTATTCTATTTCAGCTTCCATGTGACATCCTCTTCAAACACATTACATAACATAAAAATGTTCCACTTAAAAGTTAAACTTTTGGGGGGCTTCCAGAAGTATTCCTATCATGTCATTTTTTTACTTCCTTTGCTTTTATTTATTTTACTTCCAGCAGCTAAAGGGTGTTCTACCTAAGTGTAAACATTATTTTCCTTTTTTTAATTCTTATAATAAATCTCTACTGAGCAAGCCATTGTGCCATTTGTTTGAGCAAGTGGCAAAGATGAGTAAGGCGGGGTACTTACTCCAAACTACACAATGTGCCAAAATAGGTTGCAATAAAGGAGGGAAATAATGGGTGTTACAAAAAAAACAGTTTAGCATTATCAAGGGAGTTCAAGAAAATAGATTACTCTGGCATGGAGGATAGGAAGTGAGAAGTTAGGAAAGATTTTGAAGAGGTGGCATCATTCGAGTTACATCTAAAAGGAAAAAATGAGTTTTACCCAGGCAAAGAGGAAAAAAAGGCTTTTTAGAAAAATGTATACTTCAGACATACATTTGTTTGAATCGGCATACGTTCCATTTGGGGACCCATAGACATCAAAAAGGGGAACAGACATCATGAGAAATCAATGGGAAAAGTAAGTATTGCTTATTTAATGGACTTCCTTGTATGCCAAACTATGAAGCATGAACACTATTTAAGTAATCAGAAAGAGTCATTGAGAGTTGGAGAGGAAAAGTGATAGAATTCAAAATACGCATCAGAAAAGTGAGCTAATAAGAATATTTTGGATGGAATGGAAGAGGTGGAGAAAGGAAGTTATGTAGGGATTAAGCAGCTATTTCAGAAGATCCAACTAAGGTTTTACAAGAAGGAAAAGACACCACTGGGAAAGACACCACTTACCAGGAGGACCACCAGTAGAAATTGAGAGGCGGCATAAAGCACAGAGATAGGAGAATGTATAGAGCCTGAAAAAGGGTCTCACACTGGGGCAAAAGGAAAAAGAAGAGTCAGGGATGCATCTGGAGATTGAAGCTTGGATTTAAAGTCTGCCAAGAAATTAGAGGGATGCAGAAGAAGCTGGTAGTAGAAAGGAGCTGGGTGGGGTGGGGGAGAGATGATGAGTTTGTATTTAAACACACTGCATTTCTGATGGAACATCCAGGCAGTGCTGTGGTGGTAAATGTTCAACAACTCACTCTCGGTGGGATCAAGGAGAAGAGGGGACCCCTGATTGGTAGTGCATGCTGACTTATGTGGTGTAAATACCCAGTGTGGCTGCTTCTAAGCTACAGTACCACCATGGCATCACTGATCACTAAACACACACCTGGGGAGAGATTCTAACAATTGGTGGTAGGGGGACAATACAAGCCAGCTCCATCATACCACTGTGTCTACATTGGAGAGGGGAGGCAGGGTTGAACCACAGTGTTCCTATTGTACAGTAAATAAAATGTGATTCTTTGCAAAAGAGAGACCATGACTACTGACAGACTTGGGCACCCCTACTGACATGCATCCAACTTCAGCCAAAAGCCCACCAACAGGTTCTCTCACTCTCTATTACCAACATTCATATACAAGCCATAAAAACAAGGGCTGATAGCAACCAATGAGTTCGTGCTGGTTTTATTTTTCATAATGTCTTAGGATGATTCCTCCTTTAAGATTTACTATTGTTTTGCTTACCATGAAATAGTAACTAAGCGTTTTGCTAAATCAATTTAAAGATTGCTTTGTTTCCTTGTTATCACTGTAAGTACCTCTGGGCTGTCTGCTGTTTTATAACGGCTCTTAATAATGCTGCTTAGTCACTCATAGGATGAAATTTGGACTTTTAAAAAAAGAGAGAGAGAGAGAGAGAAACTCTAAACTACTTTTTATCTCTTTCCAGGTGAATAAAAATCTAGCATTATGTCTATATAATACTGGGGCAGTTAATGATGCTATGAGGTTGGTCAGGAGTATTATGTGGAACAAGAAATTTAAAAGGTGAGTAAAGTGAATTGCCCATATAAAGATAATGGTTGAAAGCCATGCGCTGGGGAAGAAAGTAGGAGGAAAGAAGAAAACGCAGAATGGTTGAAAAAGATTTTACCAAGACTCAATAGGAAAAGTTGTAATTTCTCACCTATATGTTTCCAACCACGGCACAAACATCATCATATGCCTTCTTGGGGACACAGCAGCCAGTTAAATATTTTTGTCTAACCATTTCTTATAATAATGTGTAGGGGAACAGACTCTTCATCCCTACATAGCAGCCAAATGTTCTTTCAAATGTATTAAACAGATCATAAAACTCTTTTAATCAAAAGTTTCCAAAAATATCTCATCACATTTAAAGTACAATCTAACCAAGCCCTAGTCATGGTCCACAAGCCCCTAAATGAGCTAAGCTCTTCCTGCTTTACACCTTCATCTCCATTTAGAAGCCCTAGCTCACTACCTTCAACCAGGCTGGCCTTCCTGCTTTTCCTTAAAAATGCCGAGCTCATCACCTAGAACAATCTTCCAGGCTAACTACAGAAGGGGTGGCTCTCTCCTTTCCAAATTTCAGGTCAATATTGCCTGCTCAGACACTCCTTCCCTGACCTCTAGTATCTAAAATGACCCCATTCTCCCATTTCATCACCTTCTCTCAAGTCAGAAATTATTCTGTTTAGTTGATTATTTTTGGTGGCACTCCCCAGCTAGAATGTGAGTGCTGCCATGAAGGACTGTGTTTGTTTAATTTCCTGCCAAATCTCCAGCATCCAGCACGGTTACTAGCACATTGCAGGTGTTCATCTGCGGAATGGTAAATGCTCCCACTCCCATTAATTGGATACATTTCTGAGGAAAAGAAAACCTTATTGAAGAATGATCCATATCTTCACAATCCTGTCCATCATTGTATCTAAATATAATGCTCTGCCTCCATAATGCCACATTAAGCAACACAACAATATGGAATGAATATTGAATGAATAATTCAATGCAAGTCTTGGGGCCTTGCACAGGAGCATAGTCAGGCCATTTGAAAGAAACATGACTAAGAAAGAATGTGCTTCTTTCTCTCTGTCATGCTGGGAGCAATTTAAAGTATCCTTAGGAAGCCCTGCAGTAAGGTAAAGTAAAGATATGTATGAGTTTCCTTTAGTCACTCATGCATTCAACTAGCATTTCATAAGCATGAAGCTGAGAACTAGTGATATAAAGATAAAACATCAAAATCTCCACTTTCAAAGACTTAAAATAGAATGAGAGAAACAAATAGAAAATTAATCTTATTATATATGATCAATATTACAATGGAGATATAAAAACAATACTGAGAGACAGCAGGAAAGGGAATGATCAACTGAGTTGGAAATGGGGAGGGCATATTTGAGAAAACATCATTGAGTAGGGGACCAGTGACCAACAATGGCCAGAGTTTTGCATGAGTGTGAAAGGCAAAAAAGGAAAAGCAAAACACCAGGGAGGAGAGCACATAGAAAGCCATTAAGCCCTGAAATGACATTACCCACTAGAGAAATATAATAAATTTTATATGGCATAAATAGTTGAACATGTGTGGAAAGAGACCGCAGGCTTACCAAAATGTAACAAGGAGAGCATAGACAAGAGAACTATAGACTACTTATTTACAAATATAAGGGCAAAAATACCATATAAAACATAATTAAACAGAATTCAACAGTATATTAGAAGAATAATATATCATAACCAATTACTGGTTTTTTTTCAGGAATGCAAGTTTGGTTTGATCTCAAGACAGTTACTGATCTAATTTTCCACATTAATTGATGAAAGAACTGCTATGCATTCATACTTACAGATGCAACATAATATACAATAAATTTAACATTAATCCTGGTTTTAAAATTTCACAAACATGGTAAAACTAAAGCAAAAGAATGTTTCTTTAACACTGTGAAGAGTCTATCTCAATTTAGAGAGCCAAAATTGTTCTTAACCATGAAATATTAGAGGCATGTCTATAAATTCAAAACGAAGGATGCTTTTCATTACCACTCTTAACTAACATTATTCTTAAAGTTATAGTCTCTAAAATTACATAAGAAAACAAATAATATGCATAGGTTTTAGAAAGTAAAGGACAAAATTTTACTTGCTTGCAAATTACATGATAGCCTAT
Organism: Theropithecus gelada; assembly: GCF_003255815.1. Taxonomy (NCBI): domain Eukaryota; kingdom Metazoa; phylum Chordata; class Mammalia; order Primates; family Cercopithecidae; genus Theropithecus; species Theropithecus gelada. The sequence continues at coordinate 78,703,364 of NC_037670.1, forward strand.
AATTGAGAAACTTAAAAAAATTCAGCTATAAAAACAGTTTTCCTATACACCAATAATAACTGTTTAAGACATAAACTATACAAAAAGACCCAATTCACAATGCTAATCCATTACTGTCACAAAGAAAAATAGACTTTACAATGCAAAATCTATGAAAAGCAAATAATAAAATGTACTGTGTAAATGAAGAGATATTTTCTGGGCTAATATAAGAGACTTTATTTTTATATTTTAAAAAAGTCTAAATTATGTATTAATAATATAATAAAATACAACACAATATATGAAAGAAAATTAATTTTAAAAATCACTTTGGCTGCACAGAGGAAGCTGGGATGCGGAGGTAGAGGCTACATTAGTTCACCACAGAAGAAATGTACCTGAAAGAAGAGAGTGAGCAATTGGAAAACAGAAAAGATAACAATGAGCTACACCAAGACAATGATGGTTGCTAATGCAACCCAGGAAATAGATTTAAATATGTTTGAGAGCCTATGTCAACAAGATTCAGAAACTAATTGAATATTTGAGCACCAGAGTTAAAGGAGAAGGGAAAATGTACATTCAACAAAGATTTGCTGAGTACTCTCTATGTGCCAGGCATTAAGTTATAAGCTGTGTACCATGGATAATTAAATGAAAAGATACATTAATTCAGCATCCTCCTGGGAAAGGAGATAGATTAAAAGATATAGTCTCAACCCAAAAGAAGTCTACATGCATTCCTTTAAGTAAAAACAAAAATCTAATGTGGATCCTAATTAGCTGGAAATTATGAAAAAATGATGCTTTCAAATTAAAGAATAGCCCTATTCTTAGAATGTAAACATATTTAGGAGAATCTAAATGTGTTTGATTCACAGAGAAGGATAATATAGAAGTTAAGGGAAAGAAAGACACCAAATCATCCATGAATTTGGCTCAGACTGAGCAAAACCATAAGTTAGAACTACAAACCAGGAGATGAGAGTGGAGTTCAGACGTGAAAGAAGACCAGGCCTCGCCACTGCTGGTTCTCAGTCCTGATTGAACTTTAGAATCATCAGGGAGATTTAAATAGCACTGATGCCCAGGCCACAGCTTAGAAGATTCTAATTTAACTGTCCTGCGTGTGGCCAGGGCATCAGAAAACTCCCAGGTGACACCAGCGTGCAGTTCTGCCCAAGAAATACATATACCCCAGGAGTTGACCTCATCTCTAGGAGTCCTTGGTTCATGATCTAGATATTTACTCCAACTGAACACGGCTAACGAGGACCTAATCTTAGTGCTCAAAGATCGCACTGGCCTCTAATTCTCTTCAGGAACTCCATTATAGCCAGTAAACTCTTGTTTTTGTAAGAAAAAACTAAGATACATAATTTTAGTTCTTCTACAATCTAAATAGCTTTTCCAACCTTAAAAGTACACATTACACATTAGTGATTACACACATTAGACTGTGGCACATTACAGTCAAATGATTTTCTTCCACCTCTGTTTCAGAAATAAAACCGTGGGGATAACATATAAGCCTCCTCCCTCTAAATTTGCAATAAAATAATTTTAGTTCACTTTAGAAATGCTGGCTGATATAGAGCTCTTAAAATTGTATCCATTTACGCCATATTCTACAAAGAAATATTACATTAATGAATGTGAAATAAGAACTAATCTGAAGAGCTTCTGTGGAGTCTGAGAAGAGCATTATATCTTCCCACTGACCTTTGCACAAGAATCAGGTAAATACTGGTTAAAAAAAAAAAATGTTATTTCAGACCTTGGATGAAAATCATCCGTACATAACTGTCATAAACTCAGAGAAAAATGAACAACTTTGGTTGTTATTAAAAGCATGCAGAAAAAAGAACTGTAATATTCCCTCTAAAAGCCTTTGACTCACAATTGTCCTTTAACTAAAGATCAATGTAAAACTAAAACTCTCAAGGAGCAAAGGGCAAATAACAAGGCTGTAAGAGGTTCCCTGTTAACAATGAGTTCTCTCCAACAAAAGCAGTCTGTATTTCTTCTGGCTTTTGCTCTGCAGGACTGGTGTCTGCGTGCAGGCAAATTCACCAAGGACTCCAGATCCAGGTGACAACTGATCTCTATAACCCCTGGTCCCTCTATTCAAACTCCAGCCATGACTTGGCCTCACCTGAGACTTGTGAGAAATGCAGAACCTCAGCCCTACGTAAAACCTATTGAGTCGCATTCTGTTTTAACAAGATCTCAGATGATTTGAATGTGCTTGGAAGTTTGAGAAGCTCTGGTCTAAAACTGAGCTACTAAAAGCGTGGTTTGCGGAACGCCAGCATCAGCATCACCAGGAGCTAGGTGAAAAGGCAAATTGTTGGGCTGCATTCCGGGCCTATTCAAGCGGAATCTGTTGGGGTAGGTCCTGGAGCCCAGATATCTACAGTCTACAAATCTGTTCAGGAGAGTCTTGTGTACAAGCTTTGAGAGGCAGTAGTCTAGAACAGGTTTCTGCCCCAGCCCACCCCACCCAACCATTGCCAAAGCTGGAGAGCAGTGGCATAATCACGGCTCACTGCAGCATACAACTCTTGGACTGAAGCGATCCTCCTGCTTTAGCGTCCCAAGTAGCTGGGGCCACAGGCGTGTACCACAATGCCCAGCTAATTGAAAAAAGAAAACTTGTAGAGACAGGGTCTCAATACATTGCCCAGGCTGGTCTTAAACTCCTGGTTCAAGCGATACTCCTGCCTTGGCCTCCCAAAGTGCTGGAATTACAGGCATGAGCCACTACACCTGGCCTTTGCTCTGTGTTTCTTTGGTCCTTCACAATGCACTGGATTTGAGGCACTATACTGGGCACATCACAGATACTAAAGAAACATTATTGTTCTGTGATTGAAAAGTAAGAGGAGAAGGCTTTTTCTTTGTAAAGTTCTGGATAATGCCACAGGCTAGCAATTAATGGTAACTCAGAGTCAAGTCAATAATAACAGTAGATTTATATTTCATACTCATATGCAAGCTTCTCCCAATGAAAACTGTCTCTGTAATCCTTTCTTGTTTAATAATCATGACCAAAACTCCCAAGAGGTCAAGAAGAAAAGTGAGTAAGAATGCAAACAGAATAAACTTCAAGAGTAGAAGACTAAAACTCAAGTCACTTTTTAAATTAAATAAACCCAGGAAAATGGAAGGAATTCACTTTGAAATTATAAACATTAAGTACTTTTAAACAATAAAAAATAAGGAAACCAAAATATTGAAACTAAAATATCAACTACCAGCTATGTATTCCTGGCAAGTAACTTAAGATTTTGTTCATAATGAAGTATTTCAAACAGAAAAGAACAGACAGTAATACAACAAATACCTATGTAGCCAGCACTCAGAATTAACAAATGTTAACATTTTGCTATATTTATTTTAGATTTTGAAGAGGATAGTAGAAATCTCTTTGGCCTCTTCCATCCCTAATTCCATTCTTTTCCCTTCTTCCCCAAAGTCAAATAACTATTCTTTGTTTAATTATTGTTTTATTAATATAATATATTAAGGCCGGGCGCGGTGGCTCAAGCCTGTAATCCCAGCACTTTGGGAGGCCGAGACGGGCGGATCACGAGGTCAGGAGATCGAGACCATCCTGGCGAACACGGTGAAACCCCGTCTCTACTAAAAAAAAATACAAAAAAAACTAGCCGGGCGAGGCGGCGGGCGCCTGTAGTCCCAGCTACTCGGGAGGCTGAGGCAGGAGAATGGCGTAAACCCGGGAGGCGGAGCTTGCAGTGAGCTGAGATCCGGCCACTGCACTCCAGCCCGGGCGACAGAGCCAGACTCCGTCTCAAAAAAATAAAAAAAAAAAAAAAAAAAAATATATATATATATATATATATAATATATTAAATAATCTATAAGTATATATTAAGCAAATATTACCTTAATTTATATAATTAAATAATATATTAAATAATTATATATTACCTACAAATAACTAATTGTCAATATAACATTAAATAACATAATTTTTCCACATATAATTATATCCATGAATTATATGTGGTATTCCTTTATATTTTGAATTTTACATAAATGGTATTACACTATATATTGCTCTTGAACTTGATTTTTTCATTATTATGTTTCCAAAATTTATGCACATTCATATCAGTATAACTAGTTCATTCACTTTAATCAGTGTATAATATTCTTTTTTAAAAACTCTTTTACCTAATCACAGACAATAAGATATATCCAACTGGGGTCTACTATTAAAACTACTCCAAATGGCCAGGCACAGTGGCTCACACCTGTAATCCTAGCATTTTGGGAGGCTGAGGTGGGCAGATCACCTGAGGTCAGGAGTTCGAGACCAGCCTGACCAATATGGAGAAACCTCGTCTCTACTAAAAATACAGAATTAACCAGGCATGATGTCACATGCCTGTAATTCCAGCTACTCAGGAGGCTGAGACAAAGGAATCGCTTAAACCCAGGAGGCAGAGGTTATGGTGAGCCAAGATTGTGCTATTGCACTCCAGATGGGCAACAAGAGCAAAATTCAAAAAACAACAACAACGACAAAAAAAACCCACTACTATAAATAATCATCATTGTATTTTTGTGCTTTTTTTAGTTGAAATTTAATTGTATTGTATGTTACATCAATCTTTGGAATATGCTGAGACTTTTGGAGTCTGAGTGGCCAAGTTTTTACAATTTTCCATGTAGTCATTGATAAATGTGTATTCTTCTCTTGAATGCAGGGTTTTAAATATGTCTCTTAAGTCCCACAATTTCAACTGTTCAAATATTTTATACTTTTACATCTTCTCAGCTTGAGGTATCCATTTCTGAGAGTAGTGTGTTAAAATCTGCCCATATAATTAAAGAGTTGTCAAATTCTCCTTGTAAGGTGGACAATTTTTTATGTAAACGTGAAGTCAATGTTATTGGGAATGGGTATGTCCATGATTATAATATTTTCCTAGTGTATTGTTTGTAATATCACTTTTTTCACTTTTTCACCTTTAATTTTATTTCATCTGATATTCTTGCTATAACAACTTTCATTGGTTAGTTTTAGGTTATATTTTTTCACACCTTTACTTTCAATTTTCTGTGTCATTCTGTTAGGTATTCCCTTTGCAAACCACATTTAACCATATATAACTACTTTTCCTAGATACTCAATTTGAGGGTCTCCAGTTTTTAATAGGGAGCTTTCTTCATTTATAATTTTTCTGATCACTGATCTATTTGAATTTTTGTCTTTCATCTTTTGAAGTTTTCTATTTATAATAGTTCTTCTTGATTTTTCTACTTCCTGCCTTCTATTTCCTTTAGAAAAACAAAATGTTGTTACTGTCTGGTCCAGTAATCTCATTACTGGTTGTTTATCCTTCAGAACCAAGAGATCAGAAAGCACATGTGCATGAAGATGTTCCATGTAGCATTACTTATAATGTTAAATTGGAAACATAGGTCCAACAGTAGAGAACATGATGAAATGTTTTACAACCACTAGAAGTATTTTTGAAGCTTATGTAGCATAATAAGAAAATGTTTAATGATGTGCTACAGGGAGAAAAAGCAGAATACAAAATTTCATGTATACCATGTGTACCATGATTTCAACTATGTAAAAAAAATGTTGGTGTTTGGTTGAAAGATGTTCAGCCCATCTGGTTCCTTTGAGCAGCATTGCCCTCCTCTGCAGTGGGTACTACGTGGGTACCCTGGCACATGCAATCTTAACATTTAACTCAGCTTATATCACACATCCCTCATTGCTTTTCACTCTCAGTAGTCCTAGCCAGTGATGGATGTATTCATCCAGAAAGTTCTCCTGAAATTACTGCATTATTCAGTTCTTCAGAGTGTTCTCCAGTGAAACAGAACCAATAGTGTGCATGTATATGTGTCACTGTATTGAGAGTGTGTGTGTGTGTGTGTGTGTGTGTGAGAGAGAGAGAGAGAGACAGATTTTAAGGAATTCATTAACAAGATTATGGGGGCTGGTAATTCCAAAATCTGTAGAGTAGCCTGGCAGGCTAGAGACCCAGGAAAGAGGTGATGCTGCATTTCATGATGGTAATCTGCTGGCAGAATTCCCTCTTGTTTGAGAGAGGTTAGCCTTTTTCTATGAAGGCCTTCAACCAATTGGATGAGGCCCATCCATGTTATAGAGAGGAATCTGCTTTACTCAAAGTCTACTAATTTAAATATTAATTTCATCTAAGTGATACCTGCACAGAGGAATCTAGAATAATATTTGACTATTTGTATATGATTGCTTAGCCAAATTGACACACAAAGCTAAATATCACACTCTTCATGTTCATGCTATTAATTCATCCACCCATCCATCCAGAAAATTTTCATTGAATACCACATACATGCCAGGCAGGCACTGTTGTCTTTCCACTCATCCAAGGTAATGCTTCCCCCTCATGGCAATAAATCCCAGATCAAGTGACCACCCTCCTAGCCACAGGGAATCTGCTTTGGAAACGCTCCCCCTCTTTGAGCATGGAAGGCCTTGAATTAAAAACGAGAAGATGCAAAAATGAACAGTATCATGCATAGTGAGCTACTTTCTTTTAAATTATCTTTTGTGACCCTAGATTTTATTTTGTTTTGTTTTGTTTTGTTTTGAGACAAAGTTTTGCTCTTGTTGCCCAGGCTGGAGTGCAACGGTGTGATCTCAGCTCACTGCAACCTCCACCTCCCGGGTTCAAACGATTCTCCTGCCTCAGCCTCCTGAGTAACTGGGAATACAGACATGCACCACCATGCCTGATTAATTTTTGTATTTTTAGTAGAGACAGGGTTTCACCATGTTGGCCAGGCTGGTCTCGAACTCCTGACCTCGCGATCCACCTGCCTCAGCCTCCCAGAGCACTGGGATTACAGGTGTGAGCCACTGCGCCCGGCCGGTTTTGTTTTAATGAAATGTAATAAATAAATTCAAAGCTTGGTTAAGTAAATGGAAATTAGAAAAAGCCATAACAAAGAAATGTGTTCAAGGTAGAAATTTAGTTCTCAGGGATTTTCAGAGGTGTATGCTTAAATCTTTAACACAAGAAATAAAAGTTCTGGAAAATGCTTTTCCATTCCCTTAGGATGGCCTGAGCTTATTACATTAACAGAGTGTCTTTTTAACTGGCCTAACAGCAACCTTTCTGATGCCAAATTGGCAGAACCTCTTCTATCCCAACCTTCTGTTTCTGGGTGAAAAATGATTTTTGAAGCAGGGTTGGCTTACTCTATGCAAAAACTTTTGAGAGACCCACAGTGTCCAAGGTATTAAATAACAGCTGACAAGAATGAAAAAATTATAGTAGTAAACAGGGCAATCATAACAACACTTTAGGTACCTTTGTTCGAGTTATCATAAAGGTTTCAGGGTTGAGAGGATAATTGTTTTATTGTCTCTCCCTAGACAGACTGCATATCAAGAGTGATTATCAACATAACAGCTTTCTTGTCTGTTTTCTATTAGTTATTACTTTTTTACCTAGAAGGGGCCTGGGACAAGATATGGCCTCCTGATATATCCTCCTGACAGCTGAGTTCGGTGCTTCTGACTCTCGGAACCCTTAAGACATCCTCATAGGAACGTAAGCCTAGTACTTTCGATCCTGGTGGTCTTATAAAAATGACTGTGATGAATGGAAAAACACAGCTTTATATTTGGAAACACTAAGTTTCTGAGGTAGCTTCCCATTGATGAATGAAGCAATTTGACTTTTGGCATAACTGATGCTCCAACATTTTGCCATATTATAAATAATTTCCAAAAACATAAGGGTAGATGAGGTTCTGATTGGGGTATATGGATTTACGCTGATTTTTCTTAAGATTCTGCCCCTCTAGTCTTTAATAATTGTTATTGTCTATGTACCAATAATAATTAATAATACCCATTAAGGTATCCCAATCTGCTTTTTCCTTTTTTTTTTTTTTTTTTTTTGAGACAAGGTCTCCCTTTGTCACCCGGGCTGGAGTTGCAGTGGTACAATCTCAGTTCACTGCACATCTGCCTCCCAGGTTCAAGCAATTCTCCTGCCTCAGCCTCCGAAGTAGCTGGGATTACAGGTGCGCACCACCACACCCGGCTAATTTTTGTATTTCTAGTAGAGATGGAATTTTGCCATGTTGGCCAGGCTGGTCTCAAACTTCTGACCTCAGGTGATCCACCCACCTCAGCCTCCCAGAGTGCTGGGATTACAGGTGTGAGCCATGGCGGCCAGCCAGGATAGTCTATTATTGCTGTTGTTGTTTGGCTGTTTATTGTTTGATTTTGTTAAGAATCATGAAAACAAATAAACAATTCAAAGAAGACGACAATAGTTGTTTGGAAAGATAAAAGAATGAAACATTTAATTTAAAAATCTAATCTCTAAGGGTGTCAAAATTCTTTATTAACTTCCACAATTCTGTAATTCTAAAAAATGAGTCATTCAGAGAGACAGAGAAAATGAGCTGTCCCTGAGCTCTGAAACATCAGCTTCTTTAAAGATCTCATATCCTACAAGTTTCTTTCTTTGTAAATATGGGAATGAGTCAATTAACTGAATAAGACAGAGGAAAGGCAGGTGGGAAAAAAAAACTCATTGTATTTCAGAAATCTTTTCTCTTCTACATTTACTAGAAGGAAGAGGTCAGTAGTCAATCAGCCAACTAGCCAGCCAGCCATTGTTTTGTTGTACACTACTATTGCCTATTACTAGGTGACGGGATTACCATCATAAATAAGACAAGAAGGTCCCTACCCTCATGTAGTTTACATTCAATCTCATTTTTTTTTTATCTCATTCTTTTATCAACTTAAAAGGGAATGAGTTATTTATTATGTTTAAATGTGAGAACCAATGCCATGACATTAAAAGATGCTGGACATCATTGGTCATCAAGAAAATGCAAACCAAAACTATAATAAAATGCCACTTCATACCCACTAGGATGGCTTTAATTAAAAAGTCAGAGTGTTGGCAAGGATGTGGAGAAATCAGAACCTTCAGAATGTAAAACAGCAGCCACTTTGAAAAAGTGCCTGACAGTTCCTCAAGTAATTAAACATAGAATAACCATACAACCCAGAAATTTCACTTCTAGGTATAGACCCTAAAGAATTGAAAATAGATGTTCAAATATGTGCACACGGCACTACTGTTCACAATAGTCTAAAGGTATTAGTAGACACAATTCAAATGTCCATCAAACAATGAATGGATAAATAAATGTGGTACATCCATACAATGGAATATTATTTGACCATGAAAAGGACTGAGTTCTTGACACATGCTACAATATGGATGAACCTTGAACACATGCTAAGTAAAAGAAGCCATTCACAACCACATATTATATAATTTCATTCATATGAAATGTTCAGAATGGGAAAATCTATAGAGACAGAAAGTAGATTAGTGATTTCCAAGGGCTAGGGATAAGGTGGAACAAAAGGAGAGGGATTGCTGAAGTGTATAGGGTTACTTTTAGAGGTAGTAAATATGTTCTAGAACTGAAAATCTATTTTATATGCACATAGCTATGAAAATAATAAAAACCATTACATTATATATTTTCAGTGGGTGAATTATAAATGCATATGGACTATATCTCAATAATACTAGTGTTTTTTAGTTTTTAAAGAACAAATGCCATGATTATTGTCTCAAGAGATTAGTTACCTCTCTCCTAAAACAATCATTGTGTTCCTAAATAGTTTTGCACTAGTCTATCTGTACTGTTCTTACTTGTATTAAAGTCATTTGTGTACACATTTAATGTCCTCTACTGGAATTTCAGCACCTGGAGGGAAGATATCTGCTTCATCTTTGTAACCCCTGAAGCACGCAGTTTAAAGCCATTTTTATATAGCGCGCACTTAATTTACTTTTGAGTAACTGAACCATTCATTGGTGAAAGTTAAGAATTATTTTATTACTTGGTAACTGCTAATTGAATAATCTTTTTAAAAACACATAGTAAATGACAGCCTTTCCACTTAACACACTTTCTTGACTCTCTCTTACTGTTTTTTGGGTGGCCTGCAAAATCTGGCCTGGACCCACCTCTCCAACCTCAACTCATCCACCTGTACTCTGTTCTCACCTTGTCTTCTTTGTTTCAGAACTATGTGTTGCCCCTTTCTACCACATGGCCTTCGCACTGGAGTTTTGCATTGCCCTCTCCTGATTTGTATCCACTCTTCTTCAGGTGGCAGCTCCAGCTTCCCTTCCTCAGGATGCCTTTCTGTGGCCAAGGACCACATCATGTCTACATAATAGTAGCTCACAAATATTCCCACTTCCCCTTATGACATTTTGCACTTACCACAGTTTGCAATGACATTTACTTGTGTGATTAATTGATATCTTTTTCCTCCCTAAATTGTAATCATGGTGAGAACAGAGAGCTGTCTCTTTTATTTGCATATGCATCTCCAACGCCCAGCACAGATCCTGGGAACTAGAAGGCATTCAGTAAATACTTTTGAATGAATTTATGAATTGGGTTTTATTAATGGTCACTCAATAAAACAAACTGCAGAAGAACCTCAGTGCTAACATGAGCAAGATTCCATAAATTAACAATTCATGTGTCAAATCAGATTTGAAGAACAGACATACAAAGGGATGACGAGAATCTATAAACAGCAACTGTTGAACACAGCCAGGGCCAAAAAGTAGACTAGCATAGGTCCTTGGCTGGCTGAATTTGCAGCAGCACAATCTGAGGGTTAAATTCCTGGGGACTTGACCCCAACAGGGATGGAGGTGAACTCCCAGAGATCCTGGAAAAACATGTGCAGATGTTGATGCTTGTGGTGCAAATTTCAAGAGGAAGGGGGTGAAACACATGGCCACATGAAGACAGCTGCCTAAAAATGGAAACCGAAGCTTGTTATGCAGGAATCGTCTCCCTCCCTCTAGATTAAAAGCAGAAAGGCAATAACAACGCCAATTGTGTCAATAAATGCCGTCAGTAAGAGAGAAGATTGCACCAATACTCTCAATCACAGGAACAGTTGTACTTAAAACCACTGGAAGAAGAAACCAGCAGGAAAAAGACAAAAGACAGAAACATCACTCAGACTACCATGGCAGTAGATAAGAAGGAACTTACAAATAAAACCAGTATTGTGGTTGAGTAATTACGCCCCTCACCAAACAATGTCCCAGGTCATTTTGGGAAGATAACTGGTCACCACGACACCACTTTGATAACTATGGGACACTTTAAATCACACTAACTATTAGAAACCCATGAAATACGTATACAAAGCCTGTGGCACCCTACCTGGCACGTGATGAAGAACTCAATCTATGTTAATGTTTTAAACTTATTATTATTAAGCCCAAAGTTTTATATTTTATTATAAAACTTGTTCTAAAATTGCATGGACAACATTTACTCCTATGTACTGAAAGCATTCTAGATGGTTTAAAAAAATATGCTGACCAAAATAAATTCCAAATGGATTGGTAAAGATTTAAAATAAAATAAAATAAATGAAACTATAAAAGTGATTTGAAGAACATTTATGTGTAATTTTTATTTAATCTAGGGGCAAGTCAGCCCCATATAAGCATAAATGGAAAGTGAAAATCTATAAACCACAAAAAAAGATCTTTGACTACCAAAAAGGGTAACACTTGCATATGATAATAATTACTATAATCAGAGAAACAAAGCAAATGGCAAAGGGGAAAAAATTGCAGCATACTATAAAAGGCTAATATCTTTAATACCAAAAGAACTCTCAAAAATCAATAGGAAAAAGATGAATATCATTAAAAATGAGAAATCAATTTTTACCTATCATTTTGAAAACATTTCTTTTTGAGTTTTTTTATTGTTTATATTAATGAAAATGTGTTAGCAGGGTGCATGCAATGAGCTGCTTGTTCACATATTTTATACTATATTTATACATACATTTATATTTTGTATATTTTGTATATATATATTTATATATATAGCACCTTAAAATGTGCATGCCATTTGACCTAGAAACTCTACTTCTAAAATTTTATCTTAAAGAAATGAGGTTAAGCTCAACTATAACTGCAAATTATGTTCATTGTAAAGATACTTGGAATCACCTTAAATGCTCAACATTAACAAAATGATTAGATAAATGACGTCACATCTATGTTCATATTAAATGAGTTAATATTTGTAAAGCAATGAAAACTTTGGTGCACAATAAGTTCTAGTGGGGATTTAATATACAAAGAGAAAAAGAAAAAATAAAATATTATACAGGCATTTAAAATGATCCTATAAAAGAATATTCACTGATGAGTAAGGATGTGAATAATTTATTCTCAGACTGAAAAAAAAATGCTACAACAGTATACACAGTATGACCTGATTGTTATAAAATAAGTGTACATGTGTATACATATATATGTATACCTCAAAATCAAAAAAACAGTTCTCTGGATGAAGTGATTTTTACTTTCTTCATTGTCTATGTTTTCTAATTTCCTGCAGCAAATTATAATACATGTGTAACACATTTTTGAGCACAGTAAGTTTGAATTTTAACTTGCTAAAAGGAAGAATTTCATAAGTTTTGTAAACTCTCCTAAAATTTTCAACAAAACTTATACAAAAGTTTCTATAAATGCTAGAAAACAATAGACATGTACATTCTTTTGTAACCATTTAGATAATACAAGATTTTTTCTTCCAGCACTTTGGGAGGCCAAGGCGGGCAGATCACCTGAGGTCGGGAGTTCGAGACCAGCCTGACCAACATGAAGAAACCCCGTCTTTACTAAAAATACAAAATTAGCCGGGCATGGTGGTGCATGCCCATAATCCCAGCTACTCAGGAGGCTGAGGCAGGAGAATCACTTGAACCTAGGGGAAGAGGTTGCAGTGAGCCGAGATCACACCATTGCACTCCAGCCTGGGCAATAAGTGTGAAACCCCATCTCAAAGAAAAAAAAAAAACAACATTTTTTTCTTTTAGATTCATTTCAGAATTGATAGCAATTCCCACAGACCATAATTTTGCCTTAAATTGTTTTCTCTTTATAGGGTTGAAAAGAATCTTAGCCTGTGAGAGTCACACAGATTACCAAAGAATTATTTATCATATTCCAATGCCAGCTGAGGTTCAAACCAAAGCCTTGAATCCAGATTTACTCTACCTGATTATTCCCAAATCAGATTTATTTTCCACAGACCACCCAACTGCCTCCAAATGACTGTAACATTCAAGCCTCGGTCAATCAACAGTCTTGACAACCCAATTGGATCAACAGCAAAGTCCATCTGATTGATTGTGCAGACAAACCATATTCATGAAAAGATAACTGGGGAACCAATTAAATCTGAACAAAAATGGTTGATGCAGGGCCACTGATGGGCAAAACCTTAGGTACAGCTCACCAGGACAAAGCCTCTACTAATAATCTAGAACCAAAAAATTATGCTACTGAGTCCCTCATTTCCCATTTGAAATTCTATGAAACAGCAGGAGATTCCATAAACGCTTATGAAAAAATAATAAAAAGCTGTCTCTCCTCAATAATTTTTCCAACGAGTTGTTAACAGGACCATGTCACTGAAAACTAATTTAGGCATCAATCTTTCTTATGGAAATCCCAGCATTTACTTTCCTTGTTTTGCTTTCAAAGCAGGTTCAGTCATTGAACTTAAAAGAAAACTACTGAACCAGAAGGACTTTTTCTCTTGGAATCATTTTAGGGGCAAAAGCAATCTCTATCTTTCCATGCAAGTTCTTGAATTCATGTAAATCTCTCCTGAGAGATTTTAACCCCAGAGACCTACAATAATCTCTCAATCCTAAAATTAATATCAATTGTTCCATACCTAATTCTTCACACTTTTGTCTGATTATTCAGTTTGGATGCATTTATTACTCCAATTATAAATTACAAATTAAAAAACAATCTGATCCAGATTGGAAAAATAGTTTTGGAGTTTGAGGCCTGTACCTTTGGCTTCCACAGAAAACCCTTCCCAGATGCAGCTCATCCCGGATCTCACTACGACACAACTAAACCTTTCCATCCTAAATCCATTTGTACAGATTCTTCCAAATATCACAGGAACACACAGTATATAAAGTCTGAAAGCACATACAACAGTGATGAGGAAAGTGACAAACACACTACTTCTGTGATTCCAGACCAGCAGGCCAGCTGTTGTTCTCATCACTACATCCTTTCCTGAACCCTCTGGAGGCTTCGCAATCTGGCACTCACCCTCAGTGCTACACTAATCAAACAGAACAGGAAGCAAACACTAACCTGTGCATCCACTTTCCTACTCTCCCTCCTGTTCCGTACCCTCACCTTCAACAAATACAGACACTGAGCAGGTGGGAGAAGCAGAGTGGGGAAGGAGCAGACTGCAGGGAAGTTGTTGGAACATGGTGTCTTGGGATCCACAATTTAAGGTAATATGTCCTTTGTGCTTATAAAGCCAGGTGTCCTTTGCCCATGAGAAGACCAAAGATGATAAAAATGCAAATTACAGTGCAGAGCCAATGGATACACGCCCAGGAAAGTCCACTGCACTCAAGAGCCAGCGGAAACCTTGACACACAGTTCAAATTCAGGTCACCGTTGCAAAATCTCATCAGGAACATGACTTCATGTGAAAACTTTCTAGGACAGCTGAGGGTTTTCCTTGGATGGCATTTCCCCCCTTGCTGTATAGTGACTGTCAGCAAGATTCTCTATAATACTAAAAACCAGGAGAAAAAAAAAGCAGCCCATTCTCAAGGGGAAAGAGATTTTGCAAGGATCAAAAAGAAGCTAGAGCAAGTGGAAGAGAAGTAACCCATTGGTACTTGTTAAACTCAAGAAAGTCAAATTTTCAAAGAAACTTTTCAAGTGCTGACATACTTAGAATAAATTGGAGTAAAGAAAATGAATTTCTCAAACAAGGTTCGCAGCAGGCATCTGGTATGGAGGAAGTTTTAATCTTGAGGCAGAAATCATAACTAGTTCATCTTTGTTCTCCCTCGGAGCCTAACTGGTACCCACAGGCAGTGGGAACTCAGTAACTGTTCACTGAGCTAACATCTTTTTACTATTTTATTTATTATACTAGTCGAGAAACCTGAGAAAGTACAACAAATTAATAGGAGAGCTGTTGGATGACCCAGAGAATTAAACAAGGTAGAAGTTCATATCTCAATTGTGATGATTAATTTTTACATGTCAATTAGACTGGGTCATAGGTGCCCGATAGTTGGTTAAATATTATTCTGGGTATTTATCTGAGGTTGTGTTTGGATGTTATGAACATTTAAATTGGTAGACTGAGTAAAGCAGTTTGTTCTTCCTAATGGCTGTGGGCCTCATACAGTCAATTAAAGACAAAAAAGTTGACCTTTCCCTGAGTAAGAGGGAATTCCTCCTGCCTGCCTATCTTCCAACTGAGACACTGGCTTTTTGCTGCCTTTGAACTTGAACTGAAACACTAGCTCTGCCTGGGTCTTGTGAGCCTGGTGGTCTTTGGACCGGGACTATGACATCAGCTCTCCTGGGTCTCAAGCCTTCAGACTCAGACTGAAATTATACCATCAGTCCTCCTGGGTCTCCAGCTCGCCAACTCATCCTGCTGATCTCAGAACTTGTCAGACTCCATAGTTGTATAAGCTAATTCCTTACAATAAATCTCTTTTATACACATATACACATATCATATTGGTCCCGTTTCTCTGGAGCCTCCATCTCAAAATCACCCTCCAACCACTTCCATGACCATCCACTCTCTTGCAAGAAATATTGTAGGCTTAGACTAAGAATAAAGCACCTGGTAGCCTATGTTAGGGTGAAAATTAGACCTATGTGCTTTCTATTTCCTGTGTAAATACTTAAGAAAAACATACAGACAGAAAAATGTAGTCCAAAAAGTCTCATTTTCTCCATTCTCATCATCAAAATCCATGCTAAAGTTTACAGGGATACACTAAAGGGACTTGTAAGAACATGGAGCATCCACCCTTAAGTAAGAGAGCCAACAGCAATCACATGCTCTGTATGTCACTCCGTATGTCATAATGCTTTCCAGCATTGTGAAGAACACTGCCCAGCAAGATTGGTGACCAAGAGAAGACAGTGAAATAAAATTAACATGGAAACTGTGTGACCTCAGCCAGTGGGCTGTGGGCTCCAGGAATGAGTTGACTTCACAATGAGGGAACAATTCATGAGACTGGTTCCACATGCCTCCTTAGCTTATCTAAGGTTATGATGCAAGTCTATTTCTACTGAGCCAGGTTCATTTCACAACACTGAAAAAAACAGAAGTGTACAACTCCCATGTAGGTCTAATCTGCAAGGGATCAAACAATCTCCATTAACCCGTCAATAGCACTGTTAATAATTGGACTTCTGGAATCAATGCAGGCGTCTCACTGGGTATTAATATTTTCAAATCTGTACCAAGTCTTGCAGATCCACATGGTAATCTGAAAAGGTATTTATTTGTTTTGTTTTGTGCTATTCCCTATACTCAACACTGGCAAATGAGTATACATGCATAGCATTTTTAAAAATTGTACTAAGTACTTTAAATATATATCTCACATAAGGTTACAATTATGAGGTGGATATTAGGTTATATGCATTTTATAGATAGGGAGATTGACGTCAAGAACATTTAAACCATACTTTTAGGTACATACAGTAATGATGAAGCCAGTATTTGAGCCCAAATGATTTGACAATAAGTCCTCATTTTAGCCATTACACCAGACCTCAACACACCAAAAAACCCAATACATAGACCACCAAACCTCATATGTCACACAGCCTCTACCAGATAAGGAACTGACATGACATGAAATAAAAAGCAGTCTCATTAGAGAAACAATCCTAAAACATAGACAGCTGCCCTAGATTTATTTTTTAAAGACCAGAACACAGAAGAGAGGAGAAAAACACCTGGGCCTGAGTTGGTGTCAGATTTCTATTTTACTTCCGAAAAAAAACCTAAATCGAAATCCAAATTACATAATGCTCCAAATGACTCGCTTAGCCAGTTGCCTTTGTTCCAATTTGGTCCCTGGAGGATGTCAGCCAGAGCTACTCTCTGAGGTTTGGCAGAAATTAAAAAATCTGAGAGAATTAGCATTCTAACGTCCAGAGGATACAGTGACAAATTAGTTTGCAAATGCTCTTCAGTTAATAAGCTCATCCAAATTGGCATCTCCCCATTGAGATTAAGACGCTGTGTGCTGAGTTGCCACACCCATAGTTTCTGTATGCTAAAAACAATTCTATAAAGAAAAGATTTATTCTAATTCTGATTAACTTCTCCTGCATTAAATCAACTACTGGAAGTGGGCAATGCCAGGAACTCACACTAGGAGACGTGAAATACAAATGTGATCTAGTGCTCATCCTTGTGGCATTTACACCCTCTGGTTGAGGAGATGGGAAATAAGCCAAAGAAAGGACAGCAACAGAGGACCAAAATTCTGATTAAAGACCACACAAGAAGCTAGACAGTTTGGTTAACAAGCAAATCAGTGGAGTGGTCTATTCACAATTCACGTAGGAGCTCAGAAGAAAAGAAAAAGCATGTGTGATTGATGAACAGGAAAGACAGCACAAACATCATGAAATTGAGCTAGATATGGAAAGGTGGGTAGGATTTGGAAAGATAAAAAAGAATATTCTAGAAAAAATGGCCTGAGGCACAACAGAGGACGTTATACTCAAAGCCTGTCAGCCTGACTGGACCAGAGGTTTGAGAAAGGAAGAGTTTATTTGAACAGGTAGGCAGGGTAGAGAGTAGAGCAAACCTTAGATGTCAAGCTAAAGAATTTGAAATTTTGCCTTGCAAGTAAGGTGGGCCACTTAAGGTTTCTGATGAAAGGCCCAAAGAGCCTAAGGCAGCACGTGCGTGTGGCCCTCGCCAGGCAGAGGTTGGGAGCAGACAGAATCTGGCAAAGCGGACAGCTTAGGAGTCTATAGCTATAGAGCAGGCTTGGGGGAGTAAGGTCCTCAGACTATTGAGAAGTGAGAATGGCAAGGAGAGAAGGAGAGCAATGCTGGCTGAGCCCTGTCTACATGCAGGGCACCATGCCTCCATGCTCCACATTCATTTTCTCATTGGGGTTGAACAATCACCCAGAGTGTAGCTCTTATTCATCTCATTTTACAAACAAGGAAAGTCAGGGAAGTTATTCAAATGTATGACCTGCAAATGGAAGAAAAGCGATATGTGCACTTCGGATAAATCAATGGAGTCGGTAACTAGTTGAAGAGGGTATGAAAGGCAGGATGAAGTCAATCATGCCTAATTATGCCTATAAGGTTTCAAACAGTAAAAGACTGAAGGTCTTTCCTAATTAAAAATATGAACCCAACAAGAGCACATTGGATATGTAGAGTCCCCTTTCTAGGCTAGCTGTTTGCCCTGGAAGTGTCTGGAGTGTACCCCTAGTAGAGCTACACAGATCACATTCTGTTTACTCCCACTCAGGACTGAGTCAAGCTCCTGACTTGGCATAAGGCTTGCACATCTAGTCTTGTGTGGCACAAGTGTTGTCTTGCTAAGGATCAACAATACCATCTGGAAGACAGGCTTTGAAGGCTGAGACATTTAAGGCCTGAGTATTAATCCAATCCTTATTTACCTAGAATAGACTGGGCCACCTTGGGAAAATGGGAAAATCTGATTGTTTTATTCCAGTGGTCCAGTAAAGGGCATCAATGAGCATTGTTTCAATGCTCCTCCAACTCTTGGGCCATGTTAGTTTGAATGAAGATGTGTCCCCAGTGCAAATGGAAAATAGTTAACTTACTTCAAGGCAAAATGGATATGTTAGAAAGAACACAGCTACCTTTCTTAATTGGAACTGTGAAGTAAATATACACTTGTACATTAAATTGTCTCATAGTCAAAAAGTCAAAAAGGGACTAACTTCATCCTCGCTAAGGAATCCACCTATCAAAAATTATTCCATTCTCCATTGGAAAAATAACAAGACTTGTGAGTCAAAGATCCAACTGTTCTCATCAATGTGGAGTCCAGATATCCCTGATTGGCCCTCTATGGTGAACTTGGTTTCCAAGAATCACCATGATTGACTTTGACAGCCCCTCAGGTGCTTTTAGTTTTCTTCCAATGTCATCTAGGGGGAAGAAGAACAAAACCCAAATTGAACCTGTCTTCTTAGACCTTTCTTAAGGAAGTCCAGAGCAGAACATGAAGGCATGTATGATTCCACTGGCACGTTCACAACCTGTTGCCAGCCTCTGCTGATGTACAGGAATGTGTTTAGAATTCGTGCAACATGATGGCCCTGACAGCTCCCATTGTGCATGCCATGCTTCAAATTGTGATTCTTCAGTGAGATGAGATACAAAGGACAAGCAGTTAGCAGCAACATGACTCTACCTAACGCACTCACAAATAGCCCAGAGCATGCAGACATACTGGTTTACAGCATCACTTGCCTTCTCCTCCCCAGAGACCAGGTACTCCCTACCCTCACATACACCACACATTCCTAGTCAATTGTTTCTATATTGAAGGCAATTTCTGTTTAAAATAAATCCAGAAAACAGATCATTGAAAATAAGCAAGTAAAACTACATATATGGAGTAAGGAACATCTCTGGGAATCCTTTAGCTCTGAAAACAGACAAGAGTCATTTCTTCACATTCCCCTTCCTCAACTGAAATGTGTTTCTGAACACATTTCACACCAATCTGTCAGGTTAGGAGATCCATGATGGTGCCATCTCATGTCCTTTCTCTCACCCAAGCAATGGACAGAGGGGAGGCCAGTTTGTTACCAGAGGCCAGGTAGTTAAGCATGTCTAAGAACAGAATGTGTCTGAGCTCATTTGGGGGCTTTACCAGCCACCATGCCACACCCATGTTTCAACCCTAGAGTCAGACCTTTTGGTTGGATTGAATCACATTTTTCTTTTTCAGAGGTGATTCTAGAAATTTCTAGAAAAAAATAAGAAAGTGGCCCTGAGCTCAGTAAAGCTGCAATCCAAGTGTCCTAAAAGGAGAGGTGTACAAAAATGCCAAAAAAAAAAGAAAAACCATGAACATTGCTCGACAAGTCCCAAGGTTTAAACACCCTGCAATCATTGTCATGCAGCCAAAGTTAGAATTCATTTCAACACAACTCGCTGTGTCTTTGTTGAGCATCTCCTCTGACTTCCTCCAGCATACGCTGGGGTGTGTTGGGAGGGGGAGGAACATAAACATGAATGACAAATGGCTTCTTTCCTCAAGAGCTTATCTCTCTTGAGGGAAGCTGTCATAGAGGGGAATCATGGTAGTATATCTAAGGCCAAATGGAATTAGTGCATAAAACAGAATAACCGAAGCATTAGAGAGAAACGGGGGACGACTCATCAATTTTAGCTGGAGAAAAGGCTTCTAGAAAGAAATAGTCCTTAGCCTGGGCTGGAACAGGGAGAAGCAAGGAACAGGAGTCCAAGCAAATGACAAAAGACATAAACAAAGGCATGTCCAGTGGAAAGCACCAAGTACATTTGGGGATTGCTAGCCTGGATGGAGTACAATGTGGGTAAAAATGGGCAAATCTTAAAACGCAAGTTATTGCCAGATACCATGGGGCGTTGAAGGCCATGCTCAGTAGTGTGAACTTGATCTAACAAAGAGAGTCACTAAGGGCTTCTGAACATGGAGAGGATACACTGGGCTTCACAGGTGGCCGCTGCACCTCCAGGGTGAGATTGACCCTGAGGAAGATTTGTTCTCTGTTTTCGTTTCCGATTCATTTTCTCCAAGGTCACAAGAGGCCTCCCTTTCCAGCAGCCCTTCAAACCTGTAAACATGCTCCCCTGATGCTACCCTTGTATTTTAATCAGACTTACTTGTTCACGTCTTTCTCTTCTTTAAAGAGAAGCTATTTTAAAAATCTATGTGCTTCCAAGACCTTTTCCCAGGCAAAATTCAATAACAATCCCCTTCCCCGTCTGCCTCAAGGAGGAATGGGAGAAATGGCTGAGCTTCAAGTGTATATGATGCTAGGGGAGTCGCCTGGAGTTTAAATTAGGAGGAAAACAATCTTCACTCGGATTTAGCTAGAAAGGAAATCAGACTGGGCATCAAGAGGCAGAAACTGGAAAACAGAGGGTCAATGTGTCGCTCCCCCTGTAGAATACCAGGTTTCAAAACATATGGTTACAGGAAACATCTAGACCCTCCTGATAAATGTGATGCCTACTGAAGTTTGACAGCCACAGGTCTAAACGGACCTGGGAACAGAAGTGCCAGGTCCACTTAAAGCCTAGCACTAGCTTTTCAATAGTTGGACATTAACTGAAAATAAGAGCACAGCTCATTCTCTCTACACCCATGTTTGTTCCATCATATTTCAAATCCCTGTTCCCAGATGTGCTGCTCATGTCTCCTAGGAGTTTCTCTTCTTCCTCACGGTAAAATCCAGTGCCCTTCTCACAGCCTGTAAAGCCCTGTATCTGCCCTTCCACTCTCCCCACAGATCCTTCAGTGCCAGATACAGTGGCCCTTTGTATTTTTCAAACTCTCCAAGTGCTTTGTGCTCTGCTCAGAAAGCACTTTTTCCGAACTTGAGCATGGCACACTCCCTCACTTCCTCCAGATCTCAGCTCACAGCGCACCTTATCCGAGAGGGCCTCCCTGATCGTACTGTGCAAAACAGCCTCCAGAACCCAGCTTTGCTCTCCATCTCTTCCCCTGCTATGTTTCTTTGTGGCAATCACCTCATATATTACATATGTGTAATGTACATATGTGTAATCACCTACATATATTACATTATTGTTATTCATCCACACCCCCACTCTAAGTTAGGAGGGTCCAAACTCAGCCCTGAGCCTAGCAGAGTGCCTGGTTAAGAGAGGTCACTCCTCTCATACTGGCAGGAGTTGTGGTTAAATAAGAGTGTCACAAACACTCTGGAATAAGGAGAAAGGGAAATATCCATTCTCCTCTCTTCAAGTAAGAGTCTCTAGAATGGCCTTGGGAAGAACACCTCTTTTCCACTCTATGTATGTGGTTAGGAGGGGCCTTGATTGGTCTAAATCAGTGGTTCTCAAAGTGTGCTCCCCAGACCAGCAGCAGCGTCACCCACCTCCATCCTGCTAAATCAGAAACTCTGGGGGTGGGGCCAGTGATTTGCGTCTTCACAGACCCTCCTGATGAATGTGATACCGGCGGAAGTTTGACCACCATAGGTCTAAATGGAGCAACTCATTTTATTTCCCCAACTAGGGTGATTGGTTTAGAAATGGTGACAGCCCCAGTCAGAACCAACCAGGAGCAGGAGGTTTGCCGGGGTTTCTGGGAGAAAAGACTCGCTCAGTTGTCTAATTTCTCCAAAGCTATAACCACGAGGAACTGGGAGGAGGATCATGACCCCACCTGAAACTAGAGCCAATGCAGAGGAGGCTGTGGCCAAAAAAAAAAAAAAAAAAAAAATGGAGAAAAGGCAAACCTGGGGGACCTCATGGAAACCTTGAATCAAGTCATGTGTGAAGTGAAATTTGCCCTGGCGTTTCAGTTACGTGAGTCAATTAATTTTCATTTTTATAAATGAAATGTGTTACAACTTTAACCACTTTAATGGGTTTTCTTCATAGGCAACTAGAAAAAGATCTAATTAATACAAGGTGGGTAAAAGTATATATTGCAGCCAAATAGGAAACAAGGGATGCCACCAAAGTGCAAAGGAAAGTGACATTGCCACACTAATACGTAGGCGCCTGTTGTACACTGCCCTGAGCTGTGACTCTCCACCACCTGAGGGGGTCCTGGGCCTGAGGCTGATATGGCAAGGGCCTCTTACCCAATCCTGAAGACACCCTGTGGAAGAAAATGGATGGCTACATGGACCAGCATGGCAGGAAGTCGGTCACGATTCCCAAGAACTGAAGGACAGAGCCCATGAATCGGAGAACAGGGATGAAAGGGTCCAGGAGGGAAACGAAAGGCCAAATTCTTGAGCCACCAATGCCGGGGCTGCCCTTCACTGGCCTCTTGTGGCTCAAGGTCTGTGAAGGACCAAGGACAAAGCAGACACAAGTGACCTTACAACTCATAACTATGAGCAATTTCACTGATTAGTGCACAATTTTCTTGCCTTATTTCTTCATCATCCATTGATTATTTAAAAATTCTGTTAAGAGATTTTCCATCTGATATAACTAATGAAGAAGGATGTCAGTGACACACAGGTGACAGTCCATGAACAGGTGAAATGCCTTTTGCAGAAATGAGGGGTGCTGTGGGCCTGAGACTGGTGTGCCTTTGCTTCCTGCAGGAACACACATCTGTTGAACATTAGAATCACATTCCATCTATTCCACAAAACAGTTACCTGGACTCCTTTCTCCTGCATGGGAAAAAATGTCGTGATGCTTCTATTAAAATATAGATAATTAAAAGTGTCAATGTGATCCCAAGCCTTAAGTGGAAGCATTTGGACTAAACTATTCGACAACACAGACTAGGCCAGACTGGAAATGGAGAAGACCAACCCAGCACTGCTCAAACTTCAGTGTGTACAAAGATCATGTCCAGACCTTGTCAAATTTGCAGATTCTGATCAGGGGGCCTGGGGTGGGGCCTGGGAGTCTGTATTTCTAACAAGCTAATGATGCTGCAGGTCCAAGGGTGGTGATATGAATAATAAGGGTCTAAACCTCATGCCAGTGTGGTGACATTACGGAATGTGCGCTGGGGAGTGTGGATATGTCTGAGCATGTGTGTCTCTGTGTGTGTACACGGGTAGCAAGTGTATCTTCCTCACCCCAGATGTATTCTGCAAAGGAACATGGCCCTGACTCTAAGCTTATCATAGCAAGTCAAATAAACTAGAACAGTTATTGGAACCTGAGGCCACTGCACCAGATATAATGATTCCAGTAATATGGAATCCCTTTGAGAGCAAAGAGAAAATCCACTTTAAAACTCCACAAGAGGGATTTGTCTTCAGGGGAAAAATGATTTGACCCATCACATGAATGAATCATTGACAGGTGAGATTCTGTGAAATCAACCTTATATGCTGGAAGAGTACAGCACAGGAAGCACACAGAGCCTTTGGGGCACGTGCACAGGCAGCAGAAGGGGCTGGCTGCGTCAGCACTTAGGAGGTGCACGAATGCAGTACAACACTCCCTGGCCAGACCCCTTCCTCTTGCCTCTGAGCCAACTGCCTCCTACCTATCCTTTTTAGCTCAGCCCAGATGTCATTTTCTCATGGAGGGCTTTCCCTGATTCATCTGCTTTTCCCCTCCCCACACACATACACATAGTAGGTCTGACCCTCTTGTATACAATCTTCTTACACAACAATTTTTTTTCCTTCTTAGCATACATATCATAGCATAGATACATGTTTGTTTCTGAGGATATTGGTTGAATGTCTTCCTCATTCACTGGACTATAAACTCCATGAAGACAGGAACCATGCTGTTTATCTCACCCTGTAACACTAACACAGAGCACAGTGCCTAGCATTTAACAGGGCTCAACAAATATTTACATAAGAGTTGAAGAGAGAGAGGGAAGGAGGAAGAAAACACAATTTCTTGACCTGGTGCCCAGTGACCTGCACCCCAGGCAGAGAATCCCCTGTTGTATGCAAAGTTAGGAGTGCATTTTTCTGGGAAAAGGAGGCTCAGCTGTCTCAGAATCTCAAAAAACCAAATACTGATATAACAAAAAAACAAAACTGTGGCTTCTCAAAAGTTAAGAATCACCGAGTTGCTAATATCACATCAATTGAGAACATCTTAAGCAAGATGTGAAAAAAAAAATCAGTTTCTTTCTTTAGAAATTGTTGCTAAGCGGTCCTTGAAAACAAAAGATGAAAAGGGAAGAAACAGTTTACAAGTACATGACATTGGAATTAAAAATCCTAATTCCATGATGAATTCAGTCTTCTATAGCAGGATCAGACATGAATGTGTATTATCTTTAGAATTAATACTGTGGACCAGAAAAGACAATGTGAGTAGAGAATGGCCACCATTTGGAAATCCATAAATTTCTCCTTAGAAGATGGATGAAATTGGTTTATTTAAAATTCAATCAACATAAACCACAGCATATTATTTCCAAATAATTTTGACAATTTTGTCAAAATAGAACTAAGCAGAAAATTTTGCTGAAAAGACAAAAATCTTTTACAAGAAAAAAAATCCTTCAAAATAAAAATGCATTATAGCACAAGAAACATTTGCAAATTTCCAGTGTTTTAGCATAGTTTAGAAAACGAAAATTTGGGGGTGAGGATGGCTTGCCAGCAAGAACTATTACCACATTATGGTGGTAATGGTCAAAAGCACAAGTTCTGCCTGGATCAAAATCCTGGCTCTGCCTCTTTCTTGCTTAGTTACCCTGGACAAAGCTGGTAACTCCTGTAGCTCAGTTTCCTCATCCACATGGGGAACAACACCTGCAGGGAAAGCACTTAGCTGCTGCCAGGCACATAGTGAGCACTCAAAAGTGTAAGCTCTTACTCCTGGCCTTATTATTGTACTGTCCATTATTATTGGCACTGGAATACATAGCAGGCTTCCCAGACTTCCAGGCACATTGAACAATCAATGCCAGCTAACATGATTGTCATTACCTCCTGTTATCAAAGGCAATGGGCTCATTATAGCAATATAGCCCTCTGTTTTCAGACATCTGATCTTTTTTTCTCTAGAAGTAAATACCAACCTCAGCTTTCCTGCAGTCCTTAGTTGCTACGTATGTCAATAAATCCTACTAGTGGCTACAAAACTACGGGTCAGTATCTGCTTAATATCCTTCCTCCCTGGCTTTGATCACAAAGACAAAATGAAGACTTCAATTTCCTGGTTTCCTCTTCATATGGAAAAGCTTTCAGGGGTTCTAAAAGGTCTTCTGGCCCAAGTTCTTTGAGCAGTTCAAATGCATCTACCTTCACGCTCGCAGATGGGCCATTTGCTGGGGATACAATGAAGAAACCAGCTCACCCTCTCTCTCTCTCTCTCTCTCTCCTTTAAACTCCAAACACTAGGTAAGATGGTAAGGATCATAAAGAACAACTCTTTCATGTTAAAAGAATTATTAATTCCAGTATCGTCACCAGATTTCCCCATTTCCTTGCAAATCATATATTTCCCTACTCTCTGTGCCCATTGACCAGACTCTTTAAAAGCCTGAAGCCAGTAAAAAGGAAGCAGATTTTTACAGATACATCCTGTTGGCTGTTCTCGGCTTATGGGCCTGTACTCTTGGCTGCGGGCCTCTCCCTCCTGTGCATGGTGGGAGAGGATTTGGGCAGTTCTGCACAGGAATACTGGACTTCATTTCTGTCCAGCAACAAAGCTCATTGTATCCAGTGTTTTCTCCTCCCTCCCTTACTGGGTCCTGGGAAATTCATCTAAAAGTTACCAGGGTGGTTCCCCACACTGGCCTCTCTACAGAAAGCATCTCAGTGACCAGGAGAACTTTGACTCTGGATTCTAATTCTGGCTTTTCATATGACCCAGCCAAGCAAGTCCAGCACTTCCTCTGGGCATGACTTCATGCACGAGGAGGCAGTAAAACCAGTGCCCTTTTTCTTCCAAAAAAAAAAAAAAAAATCAGGAGTATAGTTTAAACTACTACAGGTCAAGAAAATGCCACTGAGCTCAAATCACCACTTGGGTCTATCTAGGTGGGCATAAGATTAGCTCCTAGCCCTTTTAACCAGGGACCCACTTTGGATTCTTGTTTCTAATATTTAGGAATTGATTGTACAAAAGAAACCTAAGCCCTGTTCATTCAAAGACTCAAAAAAAGTCTTTGAGTGAACAGGGACTCAGAAAATTAAGTCCCCTTGATGACCCAAAGGAATCTGGGGACCCACATGATCCTGGACTGGTTCTTATAATTTCCTCACCTGGCACAATGGTTCTCAAGATGTAGTTCCTGAACCCCAGCATCAACCTGGGAACTTGTTAGAAATGCAAATTTTCAAGCCTCACCTAGACCCACTGAATCAGCTCTGTAGGTGATTCCATTTCATGCTAAAGCTTGAGAACTATGGACCTAACACATAGACTATGTAATAGGTATAATAAACTACTTCAGAAGTAAATGAATGATGAGCACATGAAGAGTCATGAGCTTTATTGAACCCCTGCTCACTATAACCTGCCCATAGTTAATGGTGGAAAGCACGGCAGCATGCCCCCTCCATGTTTGGTGAATGCTGGTGCATGAAACTGTAGTAATTTGGCCTCTGCCTTTGCTTTCTAATTCATTGTCCACACACCCTGAAGTCTGTGGCACCACCCCACAGAATAGTCTCTCAGCTGCCTGTGCCAGGCTCTCCCTGGCCTCCATGGCTGTGAACATGAAGTCTTCTGTGGCTGGAATCTTTTCCTTTGTTCTCTTCCCCAGCCTCCTACTCCTCTTTTTGTCCACCCCTACATATGCTTTTGGTTTCAGCCTCGAAGTCACCTCCTCCAGGAAGCCAGCCCCCTGGCAGAGTACGTTTCTCATAGCATCCAGCATATCCTCTATCCGAAAACACAACCCTCTCTCTCCACATCCCTGTTAACTCGTTTTGCTCATTCATTAACCTGCCCTGCAAGCTCTGTGAGCTAGAGGACTCCTTTCTCATTCCCTGGAGGACTCCTTTCCAATTCCAGCACCTTGAACAGTGCCTGGTGTCATTATTTAATCAATCAGTCACGACTGTAAAAGAATCTACGCTCTTTTTTGGTAATGGGTAATATGTGCCTATTTTAATTTATTATTGATTGATTTCATTGACTCCCAGACATGAATAATTGACCATTAATCTAGAAAAGATGCCTTTGGATACATGAATATAATTTTCTCAGCACTTTCTTCCTTAATAAAACTGCCAACCCCCAAGTTTGTTTTTTTTTTAATGTGTACCCTCCTGAATATTTGGTGTCAGCTACACAACTGCTCTATCTCTGTGTGCAAGCGGCATGGACAGTGCAGCAGCACTGCTGCTCCTTTTACTTGCCAAGTCAGAAGAAAAATGAGACTGAGTCTCAGATTTCCACATAAACAGAGTACAATGTGTTGGAGTGTCCAGGAATGCAAAAGCCTCCAGTCCTATTTCATATTTGCAAATGCCCCCATCAATTTTAATTTTTGCCAACTTGATTGGGAAACGGACAGAGTCCTGGACGGCCGTCAAACCCAGCACAGCTCTGAGCCCGAGCCTAAAGCCCTGATACTGCTCCCCAAATAGCACAGAGGCCAGTGTGCCTTCTCTGAGAGGCCCCTGCTGCTGCCAGAACACCGGCTGATTTCACAAGATGCTGTGCCTGCCCATGTTGTTTCACTGAGTCATGATGCTGGCCTCACAACGCATCAAAGCTCCAACCAATCTGTATGTGGTCTGATGGAAACCAGCCCACACAGGGCTGCCTCTGAGGCACCCACCCCAGGTCCTCTTGCTTGCAAGGAGTTCTGGCACCCAGGTGGATATCCTGATTTTTCAAAGGGCAACCTGAAACCACAGCACTCAGTCCTGTTCTCACAAGAGCCACGAGACCTTGCTGGTGATGTGACCAGGAGAAAGAAACACCTTAGTCATTCCATCTGGGATTTACAAGGGAAACCTCATTCAGCCTCATGAGAACCTGTTGGGTGAAGATATTATCTCTATTTCATAAAGAAAAAAAATGGAAATTCAGAAGTGTTAGATCCTTTGCCAATGACCACTGTCACTTACTCTCCAACTTGTTCCAGAAAGGATTTAAGTCAGCTTACAAAACTACATGAAGAATAAAATAAGATGAAATGTGAATGAGAGGAAAGAAACAGGAAAGATAAAAATAAAACCACGCTTGAGGTTGATTTTTTAAAAAATCATGCCTGGAAATTCTGTATATTGGATAGAAATGGGTCATAAACTTGGCTCTGAGCTGTCTGATAACTCCTGTGAAAAGCGAATAAATACAGCTCATGTCCTCAAGGTCTTTCACTTTTCTCATAGGAGAGAACTTTGAGTCTTCTTTCAGAATCTTTCACTACTTCGTTTGCATACAAAATGAACTAACATTATTTTCTCCACCCAATGACGAGAAGGCAGTAAGGCAAAGGGAAGCTAAAATAAAAAGACAGAAGCTTAAAGATAGAAATACCAAGGAGATCTCAGAAGTCCCTTCCCTTTCAAGGGTTTCCTAGGAAAGGTGGTCCTAACTGCAACTGACACCCCAACATTAACTTTGAATTATCACATAAAATTAAATTATACTCATATTACTGTTTACAAAGGCAAGAAAGATGGACATCAAAAAAGTTAAAATTTGCCATGTATTTCTTCTTTTCCTACAGCCTGAATTCTACCCCTACAAACAACAAAACAAGACACCTGAGCTCCTTCTCAGCCTCCACCCTGTAAAGCACACTGAGGACGAGTTGATTATTTCTCAACTTCAGAGTTGTATATTCATCTTATGGAATTAATTATCCTTTCTGCACCTTCCCCTTCAGTTCAGTCTTATCTATTGAAATAATTTATGAAAAGCACATTATGGAAATTTTAACTCATTCCAAAGTGTTTGTTTTTGTTTGTTTGTTTCATTTTAGGAAACTATCAATTTCTGCACAGAACTGGAAGAAGTTATTCCGAATGAGTCTAGCAATGACCATGTAAAATAAAGAAGGAAACCTCTTCAAGTACTGGCACCAGATGACAAAGGATGTTCTGAAGGTAAACACCACACAGAACAGGCTTCTATAACAAAATTATATTAGTAATGAAATTGACCTTGACTGAGCATTTGCTCTGTACCAGGCCTGGATGAGTGCCTTATCTGGAACGACTGATGCAATCCTCACACAAACCCTCATAGCAATGGGGTAGGTCTTCTCAGCACCCCCTTTTACACATGGCAGAATTATCAGGAGGTTCAATGGGTGAACTCGCCTGCCCAACAGCAAGGGCTTGCAAGTTAAGGAGCTCAGAAGTTGACTGAGGCAGTCTGGTTGCAAAGCCTGCTAGACACCTGTGCCACACTCATTCATACCATTATACTGATTCTTTTCTAAAAGCAGCAGTCACGGTGGCCTTCAAACAGGCCTTGTCCTGTCCAGTGTGGAACCTGCTGCTCCCCTGTCTGCCTCCTCACTGGCTCTTCCCAGAGGGCATGTTCTACTCAAGGGAGAGCTCCTCACACAATCTTTTCTTGTCCACCTACCTTACCGGCCACCCCCAGGCCTACCCTGTCACACTCCCCTATTCCCTCCATTACGCTTCTTGCAATCAGGAATGGCCTTATTTCCCATGCATAGCTGCCCGCACTAGGTAATGATTTTCTGAAGGAAGAGTTTTGTCTCTCTTGTTAAGTCCCAAATCGCCATGCCTACAACAGAACCTAGCATGTAGCAGGTGTTCAGCTGAAAGCTGTAAAAAGGAGTGAATAAAATAACTGATAAACTCCTCCTCTGAGAGCTCATGGCAGAGCAGGATATTTGGAAACCTGAGTGGACAGTGATAGAAGTGTGCACACTCTGACTGTTATCTGATGGAGCCCCCAGACCAGGTTTGCCTGTCAGGCTAGCTGCTCCGTGGCACGGGTGGCCTGGAATGAGTCCCTTCCCCTCTCAGTGCCTCAATTAGCTCCACGGTAAAATGAGGCAAACACTACTCATGTCAGTTTCATTCTCATGCATGCAAAGGTCTTTATACCCATAAGTAATGAAAATATGATTAAGTTACACCATTCTGCCTCCTGCTTACTAAGAAGTAATCAAGAAGTTCCCTAAGCAGCCAAGAGAGATGCTACAAAATAATTAGTGTTTTACCTGCTACAGTGACACTCATTCAAATCTGTGCTCAAAAGCGTCCTCTAATTGCATCTCAGATGTAATTTTCTGAGGAGAAACACTATAAAAATTCCAGGATGTTTATGCTTAAAATAAACTTAAAGCTAAACATATAAAATCAAATTAAAATGGCATTTAACCTAGAGCTAGGAAGGTTATGCAATAAAGAATTAACCTTGCTCAAAACGAGTCTGATCTTGCCCTCTGCCTTTGGCCTCAAAGAGACAATCTTTAAGCCCCTGGAATGTCCTGCCTGACAGGAGTGTGTTTTTTGCCTGAGGCATCTGGTCACTAGAAAGTCTAACAATAGGACTGAGTATGAGGCTTTGGGCTATGCAATAACATTTCCAACATCTAGAGAAATTGAAGACCACAACCATTAGCACATTACACCTCTAAGAGGGGCTAGAAGATAAGGTCATCCATGCAGGTGGCATGTGATTGGGTTCCAATAAAAACTCTGAACACCAAAGGCTTAGCATCACTGGTTGGCAATACCCAGTGGATATTGCAGACAAGAGGAGTTAATGCCAGCCCATGATGCCATGAGCTGAGGACAGCAGAAGTTTCATGTTTAGACATCTCTTGATTCTGCCTTATGTATCTCTTTTGATTTTGATCTATATCCTTTTCCTATAATATAAATATAAATCACACCCATGAGTATTACCACTTGAGTTCCTTCTAGCAAATTCCTGACCTGAGAGTGCTCTGGGATCATCTCTAAACTTGTGGTGTCAGAAGTGAGAGTAGTCCTGTGTGGACTGTGCTCTAACTTTGAAGTTAGTTAACTGTACAGTTGACCCAATCTCTACACAAAGGTTAATCTATCTATTGAGATATGAACAGTTTTCTATGTTTTCTCTTTTTAAAGAAACAGTATTTGTCTTTCTTCAAGATGAAAAATTAAACATAAGAGGATTTTAGACTTGGATAAAAGGATGTTCCATACATTCTCATACCTTTCTGAGTGAACTCGTGTCTTTCTTTTTACTTTGGCTCCAAGAAAACGGGACTGACTAGATTTTGAAGCTAAAATCCAGGTAGCTAGAAAGCTATTTAAGATCCTTGTTTTGGGTGACTTGGATGGATCAAACAGGAAAAAGCCTACTTGTGGGTGAGATGGAGAAGAACAAATGAAAGATTGAAGGGAAATCACCATAAAGCTTTGAGTCTAGCCTGACAGAAGGCTCAGAGCCAATGACAAGGCACAAGAGATGTGACTACTAGGCAAATCGCTGAGTGACACCAGGGTAGAGGATTAATCACCCCATTGGAGGTCCAGTTGTTATAACACCATACAAGAGGCTAGTCCTCAGACAAACAGAGAGGTCAGGGCAGAAACATCTGTGGATGCAAGTATTTCATAAGAAGATGACAAGCCCAAACACTACCTGAGGGATAGAAGATGAACCAGGGGGTTCAAGAGACTTGTGAATTATAAATAGGCAGAGGTGGATGGAGAGATTCAGAAGGGTCATCTTGCCTGCCAGTGGGAGTCGCAAATAGACTTGTGCAAAAAGAAGTGCTCACAGCATTTGGAGCATCAAAGGTGGACCAAAGACTCTACTCACTCTGACCAGTTTATTACATGAAAAGACAGAAGTGTGCACACTTTGACTGTAAGTGTATAATTGTGCATGGGGATAAAGACCTAAGATGAACTCAGAATTGGGAATAGCAAAAGTCACAAGGAGATCAGAGAGGATGCCAGTGAGAGGCAGGCTAAGAGGAGCAGCCCTTCTAGGGGTGGTGCTGGGTGAAATACAAAAAGGGTCAAAAAAGAAGAGGCTCCCATTCCCCAGAGAACTTACAATCCGATGCTGAAGAAATAAGAAGCAGTGCAACATAGAACATGGGTTAAATGATAATGAGCACAATTGGAATAACTAAAAAAAACTAAAGAGCATTTTCCAAAGTCTAGGATGAAACTGGAGCTGTGTCTTCAGCTTAATTCATGCCTGAGGTTGCATTTTTAAAAATTTTTTCAGTCAGACCTTGGTGATGACCTTGAGCAGTAGGATATAAATAATTCCAACATGCTTAGCGTTCCAAAAATGGAACACTAGGCATAATAGGGTTAAGTCAATGTAGAAAGTGAAGGCATCTTAGGGAGGCAGGAGAATGACATGAATTCAGAAGCAGGGATGTTCATTGTGTATTCAGATACAGTGAAGAAAAAACAGACTTTTAAGGGCTGAAGTATAAGTGCTGCAACTGCGGTGTCTACTGCCACCTGGTGTCAGCATACCTTAATTATGAATTCAGAGTGCCCTAACAGTTGAGTCCGCTAAGGAAAAATAAAAGTAATGTCACTCTTTAAAATAAAACATCTCATTCGATTTAGGATCCTAGTTCTAATGGCAGTTCTTGACAAGTCATTAAAAGATGTAAACAAAAATGTTTTCAAGCATGTTTTTCTTTGAAGTAGGGGAAATTGACTTGATTTTATAGAATAGCATTTAGCTTTATTTGATTTTTCTCATACACAAACACATAAAGTCTGTACCCTTTGCCTGTATTTTCTATTGCTTTATAATAAGTGATCAGTTTCCTTTGTAAGAACACACAAAGTCGGTCATTCAGGAAGTCTGTGATCTCCCCCTGGAAGCAAGCCACTGGCAGTCCCAGGATCCCAGTATATCCAACACCAAGGTCCTGTCCGAGTTCCAGTGCTCTCCTGCACGACCTCCCACCTCCTACCTCCCAGTACCTCAACAGGAAAGGATACATCTGTGAATCCTCTGGCATGACTTCAATTCCTTACAGCTGTAAAAACCACTGCATGGAAGGAAAAGAACATTTCCTAGACTGGGAATCCCCAGACACTTTCCCAAACTGAACAAGTGAACAGGGCTTTCGCTCTGGTGAATGATACCCCATCAAGGAGAGTGCAGAGAGGAAAACACTCCTGAGATGATTGTGGTCTCTAAATGTCTGGGCTTCACTGCACTTCACATTCATTTTTCTGACTTCTCTGAAATGCAGTCCTGCCCTGACTTAAGAGTTCTGCTTTCTGGGAAAGTTATACTTACTTGCAAAAATTTCTTCCAAGATGTGAGTCTGAGTTAGAGAAAAAGCCTGTTGCTGGTATTTCATAGGCACAAGGAATAAAAGGTCATTTCTTTCCCCAGTTTGGCCCATGAAGCACTAGCTCATCTCCTGGCCTCTCTTTGTGCCCCAGGCTGCCCAAGGCTGGTCCTATCCTGTGGCCTAAGCCCACAGCGGGAAGGTAGGTTTGATAGTGACTGCTAAGGATCTCCAGAGAGCCTTTGTGGTGGGAGCTTGCCTATCCCTCTTGGATTGCTCAGTTGGCATCTGGGTCATGAAGGGAGAAGGCACATGAGGTTGGAGGAGAGAGATGAAGATGAGATGAAAAAGGAGAAAGGAAGACAAGAACACACCCAACACTTTTTCTCTTTGATGTAGCCAACATTTGAATCCAAATATAATCTACACAACTTCACGTTAAGTTTTCCAGGTGGGTACACAATACACTGCTTCTCTAGCTCCTGGAAATTTCTCTGCAATGCACTAATAAAGGAAAATGCAAAAAATTATTAAACAGGTTATCTAATTTGAGAAGTCAATTAGCAAAGCTAAGACTTGAGACGTGTTATCAATGCATTTAGTTAAAACTTTTCTGCAGTTTGTAACTAAATTATTTTGCACCCAAACATATTCAGTTAGTTAATTAAAGCAAGCTATGCTGATTGAAAAGAACTTAATTATATATTGAATTTTTATGCCAAATTAGCCAAAATGGGTCAAATTGATTTGTGAAATTTAAAAAAAAAAAAAAATCCCAAAACAGGAAAAATAAAGAAATATTGATTACTATGCAGTTATTTCTCATTCATTTACAGAGTGGTAGTTTTTCAACTACTTATACAATGGACAGTTTACTATTAAAAATGTTAAATTGAGTAAAAGACCAAAATAAAATAGGAGTTATAAACCACAGACATTGCAGGGCTGGCATGGTGGCTCACACCTGTAATCCCAGCACTTTGGGAGGCTGAGGCAGGCAGATCACCTGGTGTCAGGAATTCGAGACCAGCCTGGCCAACATGGCGAAAACCCATCTCTACTAAAAATACAAAAATTAGCCGGGCGTGGTGGTAGGCACCTATAATCCCAGCTACTTGGGAGGCTGAGGCAGGAGCCTCATTCGAATCTGTGGGGCAGAGGTTGCAGCGAGCCGAGATTGCACCACTGCACTCCAGCTTGGGTGACAGAGCGAGACTCTGTCTCAAAAAATAAATAAATAAAATAAAATTAACCATAGACATTTCAAAAGCAAAACCTAATTCAGAGAAACTGTCATTATTATTTTGACCTTATAAGAAGCACTATCTCATAATTATCATAGAATTTGCCCTGTGGAATTTGTTATAAGATTAAGGAAACCCAAAATGGGTAATATTTTCTCAGAAAAATATACTCTATTTGCATTCTCTCTTCCCTCTGTTACAAGACAGTGGTGCTCAGAAAGTTATTTGGGTGTGTTATGCTACTTCATTCTTCGTCCTTAAAGGAAAATACAGGTATTTTTTGGAGAATGGAGGGGAAAATAAAATAAATCAAATTCCAATGCAATTTATATATATGGCCATCCATGATATCAAGGCAAGTCTTGTCAGTCCTGTAAGGACTCAAAAAATGTGTCACAGCCACAGATCTGACTATACTTTTGGGTTCATTTTAGAAATTCCACCAATGATATCAAATGTATAGGCAAAAGTTTACATGTGTGGGATGTCATATGATAGATGATTTTACCTTACTTTTTCAACATTATTTACAAGTACAATGAACACATGACATTCTCATGAGACAAAGAACAATAGTTTTTAAACAATTGCAATGCAATTGTCACTTACACTACCTGGAGGAGGCGTCACAAAAGAGAAACAGTTCATTTTGAGATTGTTCCACAGATTCATCAGTGGGAATTTATCGAATCAGTCCTCCATGATGACATCAGGAGAAGATGTGGACAATCAGAAAGGTAAACAGCCAATCCAGGGGTGAGTTTCTCCACAGAAAGGAAGGGACACAGGACAGCAGCACGCTCTGTGCCAGGACTACCGTGTGCCAGTGCTGCACCACCCACTGGCCTCAGTCCTCAGAGGAGCAATCCTGCCAGATAGTTACTGTGTATCAGCTCTTTCGATAAAGGATCTTGAACTCAGCTAGCCACCAGGGCACACTGCTAACAGTGGCAGAGCTGGACTGGAGTCTAGCTTGCTGTCCCCTTCCCCACGGCTCATTCTCAGTCCATTGCTCCATAAAGTCTCCTACAAACCCTGAGGTTAGGTCCTTTCTGGAGCTCCCCTGAGAAGAGAATATCTTTCCATGTTGTACCTTGTTTATTTTCTTCTCCTGCCACACATATACTTGGAAATAAGGGGGAGAAACAGGATCTGGCCAACACTGGCCACTCTACCTTTAAGATTCATGAAGGTGCATCCTCCTGTTGGACTGTGAGATCACCAGCAGAGGGCGACACAGGCAGAATTGCCCAACTCTCCTTCCGGAGGTCCTCTGCCCTTTCCAGGAAGAAGCGGCCCACTGTGGAAGGGCACTTTACCATGACACCATGACACTGATCAGGAGAGCACAAGCCCGCTTCCCACCACATCCTGGCCTCTAAATCTCCATGCACAAGGATCCCAAGAACATTCTTATGAGCTACCCAACTCAGGGCATCAAGCCCTTTTCATAGATAAGCGTCCTCCATCATAGCTGCTGTAGAATCATTAAGGGCAGAAGGGGAGCATTTGCCTGGCCACCTAAGGAATCCAATGCTCTTTATTCGTAAATATCCAAGTCATCATTCGTAACTTCTGTTGAAGCGCTCATGATATTTCTGTTGCAGTCCAGAAATCATAACACTAAATAAATCACCAAAGACAAAACATATAGACATTCAAAAAAGGAACTAATCTCTGCAGACCTGCTCTCCAATTTTTGTTTTCAATACATTCCTTTGAAATGGGATAAAAATCAAAGGTGTAGGCTGCTGGGCCCTGGGAGAAGCACAGCCTTTCCATTCTATTTTAAGCAGAGAAGGGTCCAATCCAAATTTGCAAACAGGATAGAGGAGCTTCCAAAAGAGACCTTACTCTTCTTTATTACTTAATTAATCATGGAAGAAATGATGGCAACAATTACAGAGCACTGACTATGTGCAGGCATTGTGCTAAGCACATACATACATTATTCATACATAATCTTACTGAATCTGGATGGTGACTCTTCAAGGTAGGTTCTTTTATTATCCCCACTTCATAGATAAGTAAGCTGAGGTTTAGACAGCTTAGGTCATTGTTTTAGGTTGCATAGCTGGGCTGGATTTTGAGCCCTGGGGCACCGTAAAGTTCTTAATTGCTATATTCTACTGCTTTCCATCAGACCTTCAAGTGAAGGTTTTTAGATTCCAAATAAAGCCAGATTTGTCTATCTAGCTGCTTAACTCACTGCAAAGTCTCACGTTAAGATCCCTCAGTTTCACTAGACAAGACGTCAGTCTAGGGGTGGTGCAGAGAGGAGACAGAAGGGAACCCAGAGAATTCAAATTATAACGGGAAAATGGCTTGAAGGAGCTAAACCCATGACTTGGAGCCAAATGGTTTGGCACATGCAGCCATGTTTGGGGATTTGTGATGACAGGGACAGTCTTTTTTCCACCCCACTTCGAGCCGCCTTTATAGAACTTTATCTTTTATGTCCAAAGATCAAATAAAAAAATCATATTTAATGAGAACTAGGGGAAATAAACTGGTGGCAATTAAAGAGCAAAAATAACCTCTCTGTGGCTTCAGACCACAGGAGTTTTCTAATTTTAAGAGGCACAGGCAAATCACTTAAACAAGGCCTTTTGGGCTGTGTTCATCTTGTGTTTCCTCCCGCACCCACAGTGGTTAAAGTTATAGGCAGCCATAGCTCTTGAACCCATGGAATTGTGTAGTAAATGGAAGTACACCCAGGCCAGACTCATCAGCTCAAAAACGCAACCTTGCAGTGCGGAAGTCAAATCCAACTCTCCTTTGTAACCAGTTGCTTTGCGTGGTAGGGGGTTAAAAAGAGTTAGAAAAGGTCATGGAGTCCTGATTCTTAATAAGACTCCTTCCTCCCTCCATCCTCAAGCCCTGTTTCTATTGTCATCTGACTCTGGACATGAAGTCTCACAGGTGGCCAAGATCCAAAGAATTCTCATTTTGCTTCCTTATTTTCGACATGCACATTTGATTTGGGCTAGACCATAAGGCAGACCTAAACTGTTCCTCAGGTAGAATAACCAGACTCATTCAAACACCCAAAGGCAGCCGAGTGACTTGAGATTCCATTTAGGGGAACCAGCTCTGTCCTGTACTACTGTGGTTTAGGCCAGAATTTGGGAAGCCCTCCTCAATCTTAGAGTTAAGCTAACACCTGGAAAAACCCTGCAGTGTAGCCAGCTTTCCAGTAAACTGCAGACCTATAAAAGCATGGAATTGCCTGGAGGACATCACTCTGAAATACTTCTTGGAATTTCCTGATTTGGGACATGGAATAGAGTTGACTCAAAACGAGATCAGTTGCTGAACAGCAAAAAGATGTCTACCCTGGGTTTTGAGCTTTGTCCTGCACAACAAGAGATTTCATACACCATGTTCCAAGGTCAAGACTATTATTGGTCTGCAACCCAAACCCATCCCCCAGAACACTGTACTTACCGGTAGAAAGTGGCGTAGTCCACAGTCGAATGGCAGGTCTGAAACTCCCAGGATTTGAGCTTCTGGCATTCTCGATGGGCCCGGAGCTTTACCTTGACTGTCCCTTGACACAGTTCAGGCACTGGCTTTCTCTGAGGTCTGTTGCAGAACTCATTGGACTCCACCCTCCAAGACTCAGCAAAGTCATCCACATCAAACTTGAAGTTTCCATCTCCACCAATTAAGTCATCACGTTTATGTCCATTGTAGTTGCCACAAAGACCACAGAGCTTGCCCTTGAGATGCGGGGCAGCCATGACTTCTACAAAACTGTCTCCATCCCAAGATATTTCCAAACCTAGAGGAGGAGGAGAGGAAAAGGAAATCAACCTCTCATTAAGGCACTAATAATTCCCAAATGTATACACCCTTACACCGAACATATGATTGACTGTCTTCCAACAAGGAGCACCAAGGGTTGGTCCAAATTCTTGGTTACCTCTTAATCTCACTATAGTGAGTAATGTGTGAAATTATAGGAGTCATTTGCTGGTTGGAGCTTAGAATTTCTAAACAGTATAAAGTTTGTCCTGATAACATCTTATGTACCCCTGGTTTGACCTATAGATGACTATCCCTTGATCATCCTACTCTAGGGTTTATATTTTTCCCTTTACCTAAAGTAATCATGTTGATCCAAATCATGCCTTCATTTATCTAACGACTACTACAATGTGCAAATGGAAAAAAAAAAAAAAGATGATTATTTTTAATGCAATTATTTGCAGCCAGAAATTCCACCATGTAATTATTCCTCCAATGCCAAAGGAAAATTTCCAAATCACCTCCCATAATGAGAATATTAAAGCAATCAATATATAGTTCCTGAATATATCCTCTTCAAAGGCAACACTGGTATAATGAGAACATTTGCTCCCTCATTATTTTACAACCATTCCTGAAGCATGGACCCTGTTTGATTAACATTTCTTGGGGTTTGGGGTTGAGTCGTTGTAAAACCCTTCCAACTGCTATCCCTCAGGCTTCCATTCTGGGTTTGCTCAAAAGCTTCAACGTTTCAGGTGGTGGTAGAGGCTATTAGGCCATGGGCAAGAGTTCTTCTTGTGCATACATCAGCAGGCCAGCACTGCAGGTTCATCAAGGAAACTCTCTTTACTCCAGAATGTAGAGAACTTAGACCCTTCTTGGTCTACTAAGCTGACTATCTAAAATGTTGAAGAAATTGTCTGAAAGTATGCATATACCTCCAGACATGCTGGCCCAACACTTCCAGGAGCCACACTGGCCAATGACCTTTCTGAATGGTGGAATTTTTATGTCACAGGTAGAACAGCCATGTTATGCTGTCACAGAACATAGATACATCTGACTAGAAGGTCAAGAAGAAATGTTGTCATATCCACTCTGACACTGTGTGTGAAGACACCACCCGTAAGAGAAAGGAGAGGCTTTCATGAAGAGTCTTCTGAGGCTCAACCCAAAACAAATGACAAACTTTTCTAGCCAGAGTTTTCATGTCTCAAATGTGTGTTTTCTTACTGTTCTGGCAACATCCTGGCAGTGCCTGAGTCTCCCCAGTGAATGGGTGAACTCTGTACCAGTGAATGCAAGTGGCCACCTGTGGCATGGACACGAGGAAACATCTAGAGTGGATCAAGGTGTATTTCGGCCCTGGGACTTCGCTTATTCACTCTCTGTCTCCAAAGAATGGCACCCACAGAGGAAGCCTCTTTTTAACAGAATGGTCTCTGTCCACTTACCCCAATGTGTCCACGTGTTTTGTTTGTTTGTTTGTTTTTTAGACAGTCTCGCCCTGTCGCCTAGGCTGGACAGTCTCACCCTGTCGCCTAGGCTGGAGTGCAGTGGTGCAATCTCAGCTAACTGCAACCTCCGCTTCCAGGATTCAAGTAATTCTCCTGCCTCAGCCTCCTGAATAGCTGGGACTACAGGTGCACGCCGCCACACCCAGCTAATTTTTTGTATTTTAGAGATGGGTTTTCACCATGTTGCCCAGGCTGGTCTTGAACTCCTGAGCTCAGGCAATCCACCCCCTCGGCTTCCCAAAGTGCTGGGATTACAGGTATGAGCCACCGTGTGTGGCCTTTTTTTTTTTTTTTTTTTTTTTTAATGTCTTTCCTCTTGTGATCCTGACAAAAACATTTTTCACTGTGTCTGTTTTGAGCTGCTGGAAAGAGCAAAACGACTTTCCTCCTGAAAGGCTTTGCTTTTGTTCCTGAAAGATCAAGATTAAGCTGATGAGCAAATGTTCAGAAGTTGGAAGATGAGGTGGTGATGGGAAAGGAGAAATAGTGGGAGGGAGCGTGGGAGGGAAGAAGAGAGAGAGAGAGGATCTGGTCTAGTTATGAAATTGGCATAAGGCAGCAACATCAGAGTAATATATGGAAGATCAGGAAGAAATACCCAGAGGTAAGACTCTTAAGCCAATACACCCGAAGTTTGGATATAGTCCAAGAGGAGAGAAGGCTGACAGATTGCATTCCTATGATTAGGTTACACAACTGCCACAAGAGTTACTTCAAAGAGAGATACTGGTAGAATAACCCTCAGTCTAAAACTGGGTTTCTCAAGAAATAAATGGAAAGACCCATGAGGAAATCCCTGTATGGTCAATGGAAGAAATAGAAACATTCTTAGGCCAAAGAAAATTTTAGAGATTTCTTGGTTGAAAGAAGAGTCTGAGTTCAGAAAAGAAATTAAATAGACTTAGATAAAGAAAAAAGAAAGAGAGCCACAGGAAAGTCTCTTTGGGGAATAATTTGATAAGGAGAAGCCAGTGATGGGACCAGGTAGGAGAGAAGGGACATGCTGCTAGAAATCCACAGGCTGGGCTGACCTCCCATGTGGATC
Source organism: Theropithecus gelada (assembly GCF_003255815.1). Taxonomy (NCBI): domain Eukaryota; kingdom Metazoa; phylum Chordata; class Mammalia; order Primates; family Cercopithecidae; genus Theropithecus; species Theropithecus gelada. The sequence continues at coordinate 78,744,727 of NC_037670.1, forward strand.
TCTGTAAGAACACCATGTCAACTCTGGCAACCACGACTATCATAGAAAATGAATTCTATTTCTTCATACCCTATCATCTAACACATTATATAGCACATAGTATGTACTCAGTAAAGAAAGGAATTACCCTGGTAACGTAGATATACTGAATCTGTGAAGCCAAAGAGATTGTGAGTTTCGTGCTTGTCAAGACACTGAAATAACCATTTTGAAAGAAGACAAGCAAACTATAAGATGATTTGTAATACACTCTGTCAGGTATTAAGAAACTTGACCTCACAAGCCTGTAGCCAGGCAGCTGCCCAGCAAGAGAAATGAGAGGAGAAAATCAATTCCATACAAAGTCTAACTTTCACAGCACAATTCTGAAGATTTTCCATGTTGCAAAATTTTCCAAACTACAAATCTCTTTCCTAGACAGCAGGCAAATACTGTTCTTCTAAGCACCACAAATGGTCGAGAATGTACACACCAGGGATTTCCAACGCCTTCACTACTGACAATGATATACTAAGTTTGAGACTTTGGGCAACTGAGTTCATGGGAATTCAACTCACGGTGAATGACTGTGTTCTTTCTTTGCAGTGGACTGGTGGTCCACACACTTTGAAAGATGCAGATCTGCCGTGTTTCCAGTAAACCCTTCTCAAAACTCATGACATCTCATTCATAAAACACAATCCCCAAAGTAAGAGAAAAATGTGTAATTCACTCTCCTGTCTGCCTCTTTCTCCATGTCATTGTTACGTTGAGAAGATTTTTCACACACCAACGCTAGGCTTCTCATTGTGAAGGGATGACTTATTCTACTACAGACGCCTTTGTCTGGCTATATCATGTACATGTGTGTTTGCATGGATATTTTTACCCTCTACGTGAGCAAAATCCATACAAAGTAGATTACAGTAGTGAAAGACAAAAAAAAAAAAACTAATAAGTTGTAATTGAGGGACTTGCTCTTCCAAATAATATTTTAAATAGGCATCTTATGAGATGAAAACAACGTGGAAGGGTTTGAGAGGCTGGGGATAGTCCTTCCTGCAGCTGGGATGAGTTTCTCTATTCTCTGCATGGGAAATTGGGTAGAAATAACTGGCAGAGTCAGAAGGCTAAAGCTGAAGCATATGTCTCATCTGGGGATGCGAGCAGCAGCCACATTCCTTCCACTGCAGGAAGAGCCTTCCAATTTTCCCTTCTTACCAGTGAATGCTTTACCAACTTGTTCTTTCCCCTTCAAACGTGTGACCTGGCTCCAGACCACTAGTTGGGTTTTTTGCAGTTTTTGTTTAATATTGTGGATATCGTCGTTTTGTGTTGTTTGTTTTCTGGTTGTCATTGTTGCTTTTGCTGTTGTCCACTGAAAGGAGAGAGAAGGTGCAAAGAGGAGAGAGGAGGTGCAAAATTTGTAGCTATACCATAGTGAGGTTTACAAATTGATAGTTTTTCTATTCAAATTTTACACCAAAGAAAGGGGAAGGTAGGATGTATTCTCTGGGTTCACCAAGTGTAAAGCTCTACCAAAAATAAAGTAAAAAGCCATGTTCTCCATGTGTTAATGCTTTCAGGTAGATGTGATGTAATTCTTTCAGGTAAAGTTGATGAAGTGAACAGATGGTAGAAAAGAAATATTTTTAAATTATTTGCTAAGTGTCAAGAGTCGAGGTGGGAGTGTGTGGTGGAAGTGGGTAATGCTCTCTCAAGCTACTAAGCCTTAGTTCTACCCCGCTTTTTATATTAGCTAAGCAACTACAGCCTAATTCCACCCAAACTGCACAGCCACCTGTGCTACCCTGCCAAATGATCCCCTGGTAAGCACAGAGTACATAAACTGCAGGGTCAAAGAGTCATTCCTCCCATCTCCCATTTTCCAGGTGCAGGCTTGATTTTTTGAAGAAACTTGCTATTTTGAAGAAAGTGCCCTTTGATCACATGAGCTTATACATTTTTTTTTAAATCTCTGAAAGAACACTCAAAGCAAAATCTGTGATATTTTAAATAGATAATCAATAGGTGATAAAAACAAAATATCCCTAAAGGGTAGTTCAAACTGAGATGGAAAGACCAGGGTGGAAAACACTATTGTCTGGAAACAGAATTGTTTCATTCAAAGAATAAGAGAAAAGCAAGTTCAATGCCCACAGGAATAGAATTCTTCTCTAGGAAGCAGAGGGCTTGTGTGATTCGTGTGCTACAGGAAATTGTTCAGCTGGGTATTGAGTGCCATGAAAATTACTTGCATCTTGGAAAGAGAGATGGAAAAAAATAAAAGAAATTGTAAAACTGAGTTCAAGGCACAGAACAGTTAAATTCACTAATCTAATTATGGCATTTATGATCTATTATTATTCTCTTAGCCTCATCCTTTTGCTCATTTTTATAACATGGAATCTTTGTAAAGAGTACATTTATTCCATAAGGTTCTGTCAGCTGCGAATGGAACACTATCGAACCTCTTAGGCTGTTAGTAATCTTCAAGTACTCAAGATTTCTTTGAGAACTAGGCTGTGGTTGACTAATAATTTCCATATCAGTAGAATCTATTGTGTTCAGCTAGCTTGCAAATTGTCAAGGTGCTTTTAATTAGTGCTGTGTAATAACGGGTCATCTTATGTACACTTTACAGAGAGCCAAAAAACTTTGCCTCCTTGAAAGGAATGACCTGGGGCCTACATTTACAGAGTGCCATGTCTTTTGTATATAAGAGCAGGTGTGTGAATTTTCTGAGCAGGACTAATTCCTCTAAACTTGAATAAGTAGATCTCTCACAACTGTGAAATAAAGAATAGGAATCTTTTCTTCCTTTATAAAATGTTCCAGTATATTAATACTTAACATTCTGTCACTGAAAACATGTTATACTCGAACTAAAAGCTCCCTGGGCTGCTTCTTGGTTTCCTGCCTTTGTCTAGCTAAGCTGGCATTCCATAAGCTCAAATCAACTTATCAAAATACATTTTGGCCTGAATTGAAGTAATTACCAGGGTTCTGAAGGTATGGTAGAAACAGTCTCCATAGCCTCTGAAAAGTGCCTGCTTTGTCAAATGTTTCATTATCTAAAGAAACAAGAACCCAACTGATAACTTTCACACTTGTTACATTCTTATCAATGCAAACAGCAAGAAATACACTCATTTCCTTAAAAGTATCATGCTTTTTTTAAAAAATAGAGTATGCCAAAAGAAAGGCAGTGCAATGTCCAACTGACAAAAGATACATATTAACCAAAGGTACCAGGGAAGGAACCATACGTGATATACAAAATGTGAAAATGAGCTGAATTTATGCTCTGGGGCTGATATTCAAGAACTGAGTTCTGCTTCTAAGATGCCTTTCTTAGGTAGCAAATAACAGACAAGAGTTTGAGCCTGGTGGACCACTGGCAGTCAAAATTAGTTTGGCCCAAGGGGGAATATATCTGCTCTTGGAGTGGAAACGGAGAGACCAGTGAGCCTACAGCACCATGGGCTGCTGAGAAAGAAGGGGCCTCGGTGGCACAGAATAGCCACGTGGGTTATGGCTACTCCTGCATATCAGAGTTTGCCAAGGACAAGCCCTTCTGCTGTGGACATTATGTTTCTTTTGAACATCACTGATATTAAGCTGTTTACTTTTGAGGACTCCGCTGCAAAGTCTTGGGCAGATGGTAACACAGAAACACTATTTCTCCCAGATGTGAAACTGCACATAGCTGGCTGAGCTGGGAGACACTGACAATTCCAAGCTGGGCATCGATGGCCTAAAAGAGCAACAAAACTCGAGAGAGGGGTTATGTGGAGAGTACAACTGCTATTTTTAGACAGAGGATGGAAAGGTTCTGGATGTGGGAAGATTGCAAGACTGGTGGGACTGGCATCCAATTGCAAGACTCCATATGGTGCAAATGTCTCCAGCTGTTTGTAGCATCTTCAGGATGTGCCTTCCCTGTGAGTGGGGATGAGGCAAGTCCCGCAGTTGGAACCTGGCTCTGCATTGGGTTTTTCCTCGGAGGAGAAACCACATCTCCTGAGCACTCTAATGGAGCAATGCTGCTGAACGGGTAAGTGAGGCGGAGGCTAGACCAAGAGGGAGGCCACAGATGCCCCACCTGCTTTGGTGGTCACTTTCAAGAGGTAGCCATCCAGGTCGATGTGGAAGTGCGGCGCGCGGCAGGGGAGCGCGATGCGCGAGCCGTTCCAGCGCACGGTAAGGTGCTGCTGCAGGCTGACCCTGCTCTCGCCCAGCACCAGCTCCACCGACTTGGTCCACGAGAAGGAGCGCGTCCGGCGGGCGTCGTTCTTCACCAGCACCTGGAAGGGCGAGGCAGGGGAGGAGCAGTCTTTTGTCAAAACGTACTGACACGTCCCCTGAAAGTTAAATGTCCGACCGTCAAAAGTGTTGTAGTGGGGATCTCCAAACACCGTGCAAACGCCGGGCTCTGCGGAGGAGTGAGAGACAAAAGCCGGGTCACAAACCAAGCCAAGGATTTACAGAGAAATCAGGGGCACCTGCTGGGTAAGAGGGAGACTTAGCAGAGATACACTAACGGAAATCAATTTTTTTTATTTTTTTTTTTTAAAAAAAGTCGTTTTTAAAGGTTTGTGCCAAACCTCACAGAATACTCAGAATACTTCTGGTTCTTTCATACTTGAAAGCTATTTTAAAACCTCTGAATTTTCGAAGCGTGCCTATTTTGTAGCCTAGATATGCTTCCATGGTCTTAACGTTAGGAATGAAGAAACTGAACTAAGATAACTAAGAACTGGTCTTACTTCACAACCCACATATACAAGAGCAAAGTAAATATATAAATAAACAAATAGCAGCAACATCAGTGACAATACACCAAGACATTAGCATGATTTCCATTTAACTAATTCAAAAAAATTAGAAACACGATGTGCTAAATGTTTCTCATGCTCTTAAGGAAAACTGATATTCAACACCCATGTACTTCCGTAGGACAAATCAACAGAACTGCCAGATACAAGTTTAATAGTGTCAGGAAACAAATTACTAATAATATTTACGGATAGTCTTTATATGTTTTCCAAAAATTCCTATGTTTTGATCTAAGGACCATGATCTAAAACTGGATGAAAAATAAGTTACAAAACATAATTTAGTACAGTTAAGAAATCCCAATGGAGTCATCATTCTGAAATATCATTAATTCAAATACTTATGAGATCAAAGGGAAGTTTTACACTTTGGGGCAGTCCAAAGATTTTTATAGAAAATTAAATATTTTTTTAAAACAAATCTTGGCGTTGGTTTGTTCTGCATGTAAATATATTTTATCTGTTTTCAAAAAGGCATGAAGCAACCAGGAAATGAGGAATCCATTTAGAGATATTAGCCCAAATAATTAAAAAAAAAACTATAATAAAAAGCACAATTTCCAGTCAACACTAGAATAATAGCCAGATCAAGAATAATAACCAGAATAAAAATACCAGGTCAAGAATATGAGAACGTCATATAAGTAATTTCTCAGAATATCTAAGGGAAGAATTGAGTCAAGACAGAGGAAGGATGTGCCAGCTGATCTGATAGGACCAAAGGGATCCAATGGAAACATTTGCTTTTAATTTCTAAAGTGTTTGGAGAGTAATGTTGCTTTATGTTATGATATATTATGTCATTTTATATGTCAATTTCATATGACTCCATACAAAGCACATACATTTGGAACTTAATAAATTAATTTTTTGTTTTAAATTGGTTTTTCTTGTCAATATTTAATAGAGACTATAAAAGGAAAAGTTTTGGCATTTATGAGAATTTCAATGAACAAATATTTTAAAGAATATATAAAAGGCACTCCTCGGGGTGCAGGGTGGAAAAAGTAGGTGGAAGAGACACATTTTGAAAGCTCAGCAGTAATACTAGAATTTACCCTCCCTTTCTGCTCCTTTCTTATTTGCTTTTTTGGTCGCTTTTCCTTCTGACTCCTATTTTACATGGTGTGTTGCTTCACATTTTACTCTCTCCCCACCTTCCTAATTCTGTACCTTCTCAACTAGTTCCCAGCTATTTAACCTCTTCAGAGTGCATTTATCAGTCCTTTCTCCATGTGATTACTTCCAAAGTCATCCTATCCCACATTTCCCCCCGACATTCTCTCTCCCTGCCCATGAAATGGAATGTCTCCCTGGCCATGAAGATGTCGCTTTTTGGTTGAGGGAGAACAAGGCAGTTCTTTGGGACCCTAAGTGGCATCAGGAGAATGACAGTTCGGAAGTAATACCAACATATGCCACAAAAGGACTATATAGTAACCTGATGCCCAGATGCACCCAGTCGAAGAGAAGGACTTTTCCGGGTCCTTAACTCCACCTTCTCAGCACGAGTGCCCAGACAAACCAACGTTTTTGAGCTTTTGAGCATGCTACAGATGGACCTCAGCTTGGAAAGGCCAAGGTACCTCCTAAGGTTTTGAAATTACACTCCTGAGGAAGTCCTCTCTCAGTGGGGAGCAGGCACAGGGAATGCCCACACCTGCTGCCCACACTCTCCTGTGGCAATCTTCTCCTTGTACCAGGGACAACAATTACATTAAAATTGTCATTAATCAAAGCACTAATAGCTAACAGTTGCAGAAAGCTCATCACAGACCCTAAAACTCTTCTACATGTCTGCTGATCATGGAGGCATCATCAGAAAATTGGTATTTAGATTTTCTCCCAACATTAAACAAACAGCTAAGCACTTTGCAGTACAATCCATAAAATGAGCTATGATCTAGTCACTGAAAAAGTTTGTGAATAACCATCATGACTGAGAAAATGCTTATGACATGTTAAGTGAAAAATCAAAAATAAAATTCTATGTACTGGATAATCTTAGCTATGTTAAAATAAATATGCACAACCCCCGCCAAAACATACACACCCCAAAATTGAAAACAGTGGTTATTCCTTGGTGGAAGAACCATAAGTGACACGATTTTCTTTCTTATGCTTTTCTGTTTTTGATTTGTTGTTATTTTTTGTTTTGTTTTTAAGAGTCAAACTGTGGGTACTTGTAGATAAGGCCAATTACATGACAAAGCAAGTCTTCATAGAAGCAACAGAAGATCTACTGCCTCAAGTGACCCTGGGGAAGCCTGAGCTTGCTCATAGCTGGGCGGGAAGCAATGAAGAATGTCCAGGGAGACTCTGGGCAAGGGAAATCATGCGTGAACAGGGCTGTCAGGAAAGATATTTTTCAAGAGGCCCTAACTTATGGAAGGGAAGGGTTTGGAAATCGGGATGATTTTTCTGTGTGACAGCAATATCGAAGAGGCCAACAAAATATCATGACTGTGAAGATGCCTGAAAATTATGTGTTGCATTTGGGGACATTTGTATCATGAGCTAAAATAATTTTGAAACCTTGGCCCTTTTTCCTGGCACCTCCGGGCCCCTATGCCAGATCCCGCAGGCGCAGTGAACACGTGCACTAGAGAGTGTCTGCAAGTGAGAATTCTCAGTGTTACAAGAATCTGCCTGGCTGCAAAAGGAAAAGGCTCGAGAACACTTAGGGGACAGAAATAAACACAGCATCCTCATATAATTTTTTTCCAGTGGACCCAGTGAAATTAGCTTCAGTCCAACACATCCAGATGTCCAGTCACACTCTTTTGGAAAGCTTGGCGTGATAGGCAGAGGGAGGGAGGGAGGCTACAGAAACAGACCATCCTGAAACTAACCTTGTTTGAATATGCGTAAGTCAGAGGATGGAGAGAAAGGTGCCAGTTTATCACTGGTGGCACATTTTTTCATAGTCCTGTAGGTCAAATCATTAGATCTCATTTTTGTTTTGAGTTGTTTTCAACATATGGATACAAATGCACAGGTAAACGGGGGAAAAAAGATCAAAAGTGTACGAAATCGGATAATAAGAGTGTGTGTTTTTCTCTAAGGTAATAGAATTATGTGTGACATTTCTTTTCCTCTTTCTTGTTTATGTGTATTTGCATTATTATTTACACTTACATTTCATTGCTTGCAATGACTATGTATACTTTTGGAAAAAGAATATTTGCTTTAAAAGTTTTAAAAATGCTGGATTAAAGACATACCACTTTGATGTTCCATACCTTAATAAGATCACTATGAGAAATAAGAGAGTCACACTGCCTCTGAAATGATAGTGCCAACACTTTTCTCCTAACCATATCAGGTACATTTATTTATGTCATGGATATATTTATTCTAATGAAATGCCTTTCTTCTGAGAGCAGTGATTATTTTCAAAACATCTGTCAAAGAAACTTAAGGGAAAATTATACAATCACACGTTATAAAAAAAAAAGAGAGAGAGAGAAAAACTGAGTAAACTCTAACCCCACTCCCCTCCAAACACAACAAAACAAAAACATAAAAGCATAAGGAAGGGGAAAAAAGTATCATTCATGTTTCTGCCACTAAGAAAGAGCCACTGTTTATAATTTTGGGCATGTATTTATTTGAACATAGTTAAGATAAGTCTGTACATGAAATTTGATTTTCTATTTTTTACTTAACATGTCATAAGATTTCTCCAGTCTTTAAAATGTTTTTTCACTTTGAAAGCACAGGATGGAACTTCTATCCTCAATCCATTACTTCAGCAAAGAGGAAGGTCTCTCCAGCTCATCATACTTTGCTACTACACGGATCACTGCATTTCCAAAAATAATGCTCTAACCATGAGGAAACCTAACAAATAAAAAAACATGGCTTTAAACCTTTTCAGCCCAAACTGCAGGGAAACAGGCCCCATGGGACTCCGAGGTGACTGTGTCATGCAGGGGCTCCAGGAATCTCAGACAGGTAAGCATCGTGATGATGCCAAGCTTGGGTGAAAAATCAGGAAAGGCTGTTTGTCTAGGCCCTGCCTGAACAATGACAGAGGCCTCTGATAGAAAGAGGCTGTGGTGCGACCCAGAAGGACCCAAACTTCTCCATTCAGGAGCCCCCCGCCTTGCACAGAATGTCACTGATGGCTGTTGGCCCAAAAGGGACCTAAGGGTCAGCACATGATCCACCACGTGGCACCTGGGTGCCTTCCTTGACCTCTTAAATGGGAAATAATCTAACATGTATAGGTGTGGGGGTGGAAAAGAGAGAAGCAGGTCACTTTCCACCGATCTACAATCCACCAAAAATTGTAACTGATCTGTACACAAAAAATTGATTTCAAGAAATATTGTGTAGGTACATCGTTAAATGTTATGAATTTGCTTTCACGTATTTTCCATAATTCCACGAGCTCATCAACTTGAAACAAAAGAGCAAACAAAGGAAGCAGTCCCTAACTACAAGATCTCATCTAAAACACATCCAAACCCATAGCCAGGGCTAAAGTCCAGGCCTCGGTCATGGAGCCCAGTGCTGGCCCCCTTCACCTGGGCCCTGCAGTGGCCTGTGCCTGCCCAGCACTCCCTCACAGTTCACAGCACACGCATCCTTCAGCTCCCGGCCTGATGCCAGCTTCCCAAAGCAACACCCCTGGTGCCTCAGCCAAAGTCGTCTGTTTCCTCTAAATTCCAAAAGCAAAACTGACCATATAGCCCAGATGTTCTGGGACAGTCTTAATTTCAAATCTTGTAGTCACACTAAGTTTTTCCTTTTAGGGATCAAAACTAGGGTGTACCAAAGTCATAGCCTGCTTATGATAAATCATTTTCTTCCTTAGCTTATAGTTTTAGCATATTCTTAACTTCTAAGCCAGACCTTAAACTCCCTGTAAGTTTTATGTGTACCCCTCAGCGCCTGGCACACTGCCATGTATACAGAAGGTCTACAGGTAGACACGTGCCTCATAATGACGTTTCCATCAACAATAAACCACATGAGTGACAGTGGTCCCATAAGATTATAATACTGTATTTTACTGTAACTTTTCTATGTTTAGATGTATTTAGATACAAAAATACTTGCCATTGTGTTATCATTGCCTACAGTATTTGTACTGTACACGTTTGTAGCCTAGTAGCAATAGGGTGTGCCATTTAGCCTAGGGTTTGTGTAAGTGCACTCTCTGATGTTCGAATAATGGCAAAATTGCCTAATGATGCACTTCTCAGAACATATTCCTACCATTAAGCAACATATAATGGTACATATGTAATACATGGATTCATTTTTTCATTACTTGAAAAAATTACTGCTGTAACACATATCATGTATCAATAAATATCTGTTGAATGAATGAGTCAGTTAATTAATTTGAGAACATATTTTGGTGAAACAAAAATTGCCCACACTGAACTTACTAAAATAGTTCAGTGTAATGACACATACAGCAGGTAACCAAAAGAACTGTGCCTAATCGATTAACTGAATAATTAATTAATGCTTTCAGAATAAAGAGACTATTAGGAAAAAAAATTCTGAAAAGTCAGGAACATTATGGGGAAACTATGTCTGGTGCCAAGAAAGCTAGCTGAGAAATTCAAATTCATGGCAGTCCAATTTCTCCATTTGAATAGAGATAACCTACCCTACCAAAAATTATTGTCAAAATCAGAAAGCTACATCAGAATCAGAACAACATGGGAAAAGAACTTACCTCTAATGCCTAATATGACCAAGAGAGGTAGGCAGAATAATGGGCCCCCAAACATGTCCACCTCCTAATGCCCAGAACCTGTGACTATGTTATTTACATGGCAAGAGGGAATTAAGTTTGCAAATGGAATCAAGGTTACTAATCGGCTGACCTCAATATGGGCACTTCTGAAAGGGGTGAATGTATTCACAAGGGCCCTTAGTGAAAGAAGAAGGCAGGTGCATGGCCCTTATAGTGTGAAAGGGACTCAACCTGCTGTTGGCAAGTCTGAAGCTAGAGGAAGGGGTCAGGAGTGAAGGAATGTGGGCAACCTTCAGAAACTGGAAAAGAGAAAAACAAACAAACAAACCAAAAAATGGATTCTCTCCCCTAGGGCATTCAGAAGAAACACAGCCCTGCTGACACCTTGATTTTAGCCCACTGAGACCCTTTTCAGACTCCTGACCTCCAGAACTGTAAAACAATACATTCGTGCTGTGTTAAGCCAGTGAGTGGTAATTTGTCATCTGTAGCCATAGGTAACTAGTACACTTAGCAACATTAAACGTGGTTAGTATAAAATAACTAGTATATGCCAAGTACCATGTCAGATGCTTTCCATATTTTCAGTATCCCTTTTCATCCTCACTATCCCCCTTCATCCTCACTATGTCTGTGCACTTTGTATATTCATACCCTAATACCCTAATTTTTTAGCAATGAGTTTGAAGAAGTTGCCTTATTGCCCATGGTTTCTCAGCCAATACTTGTAAAGATGGAATCCAACCCAAGACACTGTGGCTTCAAGGGCATTCATTTCCCCACAGCATCCTGCAAAGTTGTTAACTAGCTGGGGTCACAGAGCTCTTTGAGAATCTGAAGAAATGTGTAGATACTCATATCCTCTCAAATGTAGAGGTTCATAAAGACTCTGTCAAAAGACTGATCAATGCTGTCCTACGAGTCTGGGAAGTTTAGATTAAGAACACCTATCTATAAGTCAATTATAAACGATAATACATGATTCCCTTATATAATGTGTTTTTATTTCATCTCCACAACTACATTAAATGTTTCTGAGCTCAGGGTCTGTATCAACTTCTTATTCAGGTCCTCCAGAGCACCTTCTGGAATGTGGAAAGCTCACTGAATGTTAATATACAGTTCACACAGAAGATGCATTTTTGCCACTCTCACTATCCAAGATCCGACCTTAAAACATCTTCTTCTCTATTTAAACCAGAAGTTTTTATTTGTCAATTGAGAGAACAGTATATCTGACCTAAAGAGATGGGTTTCACATCTCCAAGTTAACCCGGCTTCCAGCTTTAAAGCCTCCTTGGAGTTGGCAGACGTTGAGCATATTATTGCTTTTAAGAGTCTTGTGTTTGACTCCTGATTTTGTCACTTAAGACTTAGAAAATCATGCACAAACTACCTACATAACCTCAATTTGTTTGCCTATAACATGACTCTAAGAACAATTACCTTGCAGGGTGATTATAAAGATAGCACTGCAAAGCTGCCACGATCGTAAGAGACACTCAGAGTAGTCATTATTCGTTTCCTTATTATAAATGGTACGCAAATCTAGCAAATAGTTATCTACCGCTGGCTAAATGGGGTTGAGAAAGACTGTAACAAACTTAGAAAGTATAGATTTGTTGAAAAGACAATGTAAATTGAGATAGTCTATAAAAGACATAAAATACAGATTTAGGGCTAGAATGAAGTAAGCCTTCTAGTCCGAAAGAAGAATGTAAATAAAGTCATGGACATAGATAAGAGGGCAGCTTACACAAGAAGAGCAGGAGGCCAATCAGACCGGAGTGCAGAGCTGCTTTGGGAAATACAAGACACCCAAGTTGTCTAAATAAATTGGCCTGTGATTCATTGCCAGCCTGAGAAGTTTAAATGTATTCCAAAGAACCAGCATTTCTTGATATGTTTCCTGTGAAACATCAATCCTGCCTATTTCCCTGCCAAAATAAGTAGAAATTAAAATTAAAAAAAAAAAGCTCTGCCGCTCAAATTAGTTTTGGAGGCGCTCTATACTCCATCAGCCTCCTTCACCATGCACATCAGCATATTAAGGGCTCTGAGAATTCTGCAGTAAGGAAACACATTTAAGTTTACTTGACCCAGCATTTCCTGAGTGTATTTAATCACAGAACCTTGTTTTGAAAATATTACTCATTATTATCCCTCAGCACTAGTGTTTTATAAAACAAATTCTGGGAAACTGCAAGAGACCAGTGAAGGAAGTTGGCATAGGTCTCCATGAAAGCCAAGTTTGGGTTCTGACAGGGGTGTGCAAAAACGGGTGAAGGAGAAGAGAGATGGAGATTACATGCAAGCAATAGGATGAGTGTCCAGCTGCCATGGGAATGGCAAGGAAAGCATTTATTCAAAAAATATCACAAAGAGACAATCAAGCAAACCTGATGATTGATTAGGAACATGGGGGAGAAATGCCAAAAGTATGAGAAATAACATCAAGGTTCAAATCTTGTGCAGCTGGGACATGGGGGCGCCAGAATTCAGTCAACAAATAGGGATTGGAAACAGCCATTAGCCCCTCCATCCAACTCCCAGCTCAAATAATTGGGGGAATCAAAGGTAGAAACTATTAACAAAATTCAAATGCAATACTCTGAAAGAAGAATGTGTTCTCCAAGAAGCTGAGATCTACCACATTAGCATCTTGTTAAGAAGTGATATGTTAAGGACCTCAAAGCTTAAACAAATCTGAAGCCAGAGTGAGAAAGTACAGAAAGGGCACCATGAAAGTAGAGCTGTGGGTTTACGAGATGAAAAAGCAAAAAGTAAAACAACAGATACTTGCATTAAAGAAGGATACGGGAAGTCAGAGAAGAGGGGTGGAGCAATGAGTGAGGGCAGAAGGGAACAGAGATAAGGAGAAAGAATGACAGCATTCATGAATATGAATTTCACACCAAAGGGCCATACATAGCACAGCTAATGAGTCATCTCTCCATACTCCCAGCAAAGGTTACAACTGAAGTATTGTAACCCAAGAGACTGAAGAGGTTAAAGTGACCTCATAAACGTACGTAAGTTTTTTAAAAAGTGAGTAAATACAACCACTTGTAAGTAGAAGCCGCTAGTTATGTATAAAAGAAAGTAACTGGCAAACCTCATATCTATTTAGAAGTGAACTTCCAAAATGAATAAAAATTTAGTCAATAGAGAACAGAGAATAGTGCATAAAAGTTTGGGCTTTGGAGTCTCGTAGGCCAGTGTATTAGCTGACCACAAACTATTTAATTTCTCTCACCCTCAGGCTAATGATGGCTTCTAATTCATAGGAACATGGTAAGGATTAAATGGCAAAATGGAGAGCATTTATCACAATACCTGAATGATATGGACTAATGTTCAATAAGTCACCGTTAGTTATAGGAGCAATTGCAGAGGTAGTAGAAGTAGCAATTTTTGTTGCTTTTATTTTGCTCATAGGAGATGTGACCTCCAAAGAGGAATAAATCTGCCTCAGCTCTGCATATAGTAATGTATAATTAATTATACAGTACTTTCCACCAAGTGTATTTTTTAAGTTTCACAGCTTGGGGTTTCTATTGTTCATTTGTTTTGTCATTTAGCTGTATTTTAGGTGTGTCATTACCAAGGCGTTTCCGTCACACATAACCTCAGTCAAAACTGGACACTTGCAACTTTACTGAGATTCAACATGGCAGCCTTGGCTATATTGTACCAGATGTCTAATAATGAATTCGCATATCTTTTTCTATATAAAATGCATTCTTTCGAAATTAAGCAAGAAACTAGCTTTTAATTGAATTATGTCATAATGCTACATCTATATTAAAAATAGATTTCCCAGGCAAAAATCCAGAGAGGCCTATAGAATGAATACTGGATTAGGAGATTTTTAAAAAGATGCAAGTCCTCATCCCAGCTCTTTCAGTTAGTACTGCTGTGAGTCTCAGTTTCCTCACCTGCAAAGTGAGATGTCTGACCTCATATTAAGATGCCTTCACTTACAAATTTCCTGATGCTAAATGGTGATGAGCTCCAGAGGCAGGGCAACTCTGCTCTTACCCATTCCTGGTGGAGATTATACAGAGTTATTTCAAGTTTAAAACTATATGTACTTAAAAAGAAAATTTGGGGAGATCTTCACTTGACCCCAGTAACTTGAGTTACCAAGAGAAAAAAAAAACTGGAAAAACTAGTAGACATGGAAAACAAACAAAATGGAAAACCAAGCCAGTTTGATTTGTCAGTGAGCTCAGAGCATACCAACCACCACTTCTCTGTATTTGAGCAGAAAGACGGAGATGCCACAGTAGAAGAAAGCCTGGGGACTTGAGTCTCCATTTCCACCATGGTGTGGTTGGAGGGACAACACTGTTAATTGGAAATTCCTCTTAAAGTCCTTCACCAGTCTACAATTCTTACAAGTTGTAAAGCCCTCCAGGCCTTCTCTTCCCCTTCTTAACTTCGACTGGTTATCAAACTGTACAAAATGACAAGGAAGCTAAGGGAAGTGATTCCAGACCAAGCTTTCGGGCCAGCTACCCGGTTGGAATTCAAGCTCCACAACTACCTTGAGCATCCTTCTTAACCTCTAAGCCTCAGTTCCTTCAACTGTAAAATGGAGCTAACAGCACTATTTGACCACAAGACAGCTGTGATAATCAAATGAAACTAAATGAGACTGCCCAAGATAGTGTTTAGAGACGGCAGATGCCAAATAATTATTAGCTGTTGCTGTTGCTGATGGTACTACCGTTGTACTATTGCTATTATTGTTATCTATGGATGATGACAGTGGTGATTGTCAATTCATCAAATAATCACTTATCAAGGACTTACTGAGTACTAACACCCTGTGGGAACTGACAGTAGGTGGTAGAGAAAAGGCGATTCCTAATAACTTCAGTTTCCTTCAACTCTGTACTAATTTACAGCAAGAAAAATTAAAGTAACAATATTCCTTAGAGCAGAACAGCATATAAAACAGAAAACAAACTGATTTCCTCATGCTCCTTCCAGCCTGGTTTCTACCGGTGTGGGATCTCCCAGCCGCCATGTGTGGTACAGCGGGTTTTATTTGCCACCCCTGTCTGCTGTTTGGGCCTGAGGAGCAGTGTCGAGTCTGACTCCAGATGCTGGAGCAGAAACTTCAGTGGCCACTTAGCTTAACACCTCCTTGGCAGGGCTAAAGTCAACACCACAAATTCTTATTCTACAAGCATCTTGAGCTCTGGTTTCGAATTTCCTTGCTTTCCTGAGTTAAGGACAGACTCTTGGTGTTAAGGGACCTGGAGTTGCTTACAGCCCCTGAGGCCAGAAACCTTGCTCAAACACAAAATCACTAATTTGCAGAACCTCTGTCAGTGGAGATTTCTCATAAAATGGGCCCCTACGTTACTATTTCATTATTTTTTTTCTAGGGAAATAAATGAAATTGTTGTTATATTCTCCCCCTCCTACAGCCACTCTGTTTAATTGGAGCTACCTGTACGCATCCCAGAGGGCTTACGTCAGATGTGCCAAAATGAGTGGCTGTGGTGGGTGCAGGCAGCAGGCAGGGCCCCTAGGAGAGCAGGCACACCAAAGCAGCCTGCACACAGCTGGAAACTAACCCTGGGGGGTTTAAAACGTCACCTGGCAACTGTGAGCCTCCTCCCACCCTGAGCTGCTGAAATTTGATATTTCCTGTTACTTGTGGGACATGTAGTTGAGGTTATTTCAATTAAATGCACATCTGTGCTCGGCATATTCAATCAGCCTCAGTGTTATGTAATCATGAACTTGTGTTTTAAGCTGGGAATCTGATGGTTAGGTCTGATGTAGCTACAGGTACAGCTTAATGAACCTATGACAGCAGGGACTGGGCATGCACGTCTGGGCTGCCTTTGTCTCTGCTTTTGTAGATGGCTGAGAGATTAAATTTTCTCATATACTCAATCTGTCAATCTCAGTCTCTCTCTCTGCCCCTCCCTCCATCCCTCTCTCCCTCTCTTTCTCTATACACACCTCACACGCACCGTTCTTGTTAGTGACAACTTTCACACTGTATTATGTATGTCAGAAAACAGATATCTTGCCAGCAAAGAATTTATCTGATTCAGGTCTCTGTTGGGTGGTTAGATCAAGATTCTACCTACTATTTGCCAACAGGCAGTAAAACAACAACTTGCATAAACAAAATGCTACACACAAAACAGGCGAGTGGCCTCCCTGTCAGCTACTCCGTGCTTATGTGAGCCCAGCCGAGGCAAGTCCAGACTGACTTAAGGCTAGAGCCTCACACTTTGGCAAGAAACAGCATTTGCAAGAAAGCTTTATAAAGTTTGTGTAGCCTACTCCAAATATTTTATTTTAAATAAATCATCAAAATCAAATCTAATTCTTTTCAGTTGAAAAGGGAGAAAGAGAGGCTGTTCCATGTTATAAAAAGACAGTGATGCTTTTTCATACTTCCTTCAGGTCTGATTTTCAGAGGACTTTTGTTCCCCTATTTTGAGAGAGTCATCATTGCTCCTTCAGGCCAACCCTACAAAAACTGTCCTACTGTGGGTAGGACAACAGTTTGTGCCTCCTCTATTATTTCTTACCTACAGAATTGTAAATTACCATTACTGCTGACTGTTATAAGGAGAGACCCGTAAGAATGTTCTCACATGTGCTTCAAGTTTCCTCTTCGTTACTCCTTTCAAAGATCTGAGACAGCCCCCAAACACTACCAAGATTAAAACTAACCCAGGCAATAAGTGAGAAATTCTGTGGGATTTTAGGAACAGATAATGTAATGCCATTACCGCTGGAAATAATGCAACATTCATTTAACTACCACAGGTAACCAAAATAAATTGGAGAGTATTTGAAGCTCTGTAATCAATCCATTTAATTTACATATGCATTTATTTGTGCATGGATGTATTCTTGCCTCCTTTCAGAAAAGGGTTGGAAGCAGCTTACAAACATACAAAGTAAATAGTTGAAAACATGTAAGAGTGGACATATATGATGAAGCCAGGAGTAAGCCTATTACTCAAAACCTGCATGCTTTTAGAGGTGGAGTACAAATTTATTTTTAGCTTCCTAGCAACAAAAGTAAAGATAGTAACTTTTTAAAATCATTCAAGATATAATTATGCCTTCATAATTTGTTGCAGGGTTAGAGAATTAAAATACGGAAACATACTCAATTAAACCCAGAGGCTTCTAAGCTCACTTTACTCTCCTACTGCATCTAATCCACAGGTGTTGAGGGTTAGTTAGTGCTACTAGTACCACAGGTGCTCATGTCTGCATTCACCCATGCTGTTTCCTCTATTTGGAATGCCTGTGGCACCCAACAGGGGTAATTTTGCTCCCCAGGGGACATTTGGCAATGTCTGGAGATATTTTTGGTTGTCACAACCTTGCAGGGGATGCTACTGGCATTTAGTGGTTAGAGGCCAGGGATGCTGCTAAAGATCCTGTAATGCACAGGACAGCCCCACAACAGAGAATGATCTGGCCAAACTCTCAGTAAGACTGAGGTTGAAAACTCTGCAGTAACATCATGGAGAGTGAGTGTGTGTGTGTGTGTGTGTGTGTGTGTGTGTGTGTGTGTCCAAGAGAAAGAGGGAGAGACTGTATGTGTTTTAATAAGACATAAATTAGTTGTTTTTCTGGCTTTAGAAAACACTAGACTTTTTTGTAGTTTCATCCTTGCTTTCTCTGCTCTAGAAATCCATTTTTCAAGAGAGCTTGCATAATTTACAAAGGAGGAAAAAATGTGCCCAAAGGTTTGTTTTGAATCCTGGATATAATGACAAAGAAATTTCAAAGTAGGAGGTCTCGAAGCCACAGCTAAAGGACATCAGAATAAATTTACCTGAATGTGCTATGAAAAACTGGGCATTGCTTAAAAATTGGAAGTCAGCCCATCTCTTAACTCAATCTGAACAAATAAGCCTCGCCAAATAGAATGCGTTTTACAGCAATGATGGAAGAACTGCTAGAGAGCAGGAGAGAGTAAACAGATGGAAAAAAACACCAAAGGAAATTGAGAAATAGCCATCTGATGATATAATTGAGACTTGGACAGAGAACCACATGCATGGGCTCTTCCAGCACTGACTGACCTGCTCCATGCAGGTGCAGAGTCACTGTCCTCCCGGTGCCCCTCCAGCTGGGTGGTTTTCTCCCTTGCCAATTGCCTCTCTCAGTGATAGAAGGCATGAGCTTATTCACGTGGTTAACACAATATGGTACTTAATATTACCAGTTTAAAGCTTGCTCCTATTTTATAATACCTTTCCTTCCATTTGTATTCTTTTCTTTTTCTTTATGATGTCACCAGTTTTCTAGACATGGAAAGTCCAGCTCATAATGAATAAACTAATAACATAATGTAGCTTTTCTCTCAACTATCTCAATAATCACCTATTTGATCCTTGCAAAATAAAGTCAAATAATTCAAGATTTAGACTGTTTCTTACAAGATTGGCTTTTTTTTTTTTTTTTTTTTTTTTTTTTTTTTTGAGACAGAGTCTCGCTCTGTCATCTAGGCTGGAGTGCAGTGGCATGATCTCGGCTCACTGCAACCTCTGCCTCCCAAGTTCAAGCTATTCTGCCTCAACCCTCCTGAGTAGCTGGGATTTCAGGCCCACACCACCACGCCCATCTAATTTTTGCATTTTTAGTAGAGATTGGTTTCACCTTGTTGGTCAGGCTGGTCTCAAACTCCTGCCCTCAAGTGATTTGCCCTCCTCAGCCTCCCGATTACAGGCATGGGATTACAGGCATGAGGTACTGCGCCCAGCTGGTCATATGTTTTTATGAAGCTGCTAAGCAGTGATCCTGCCTGACAACAATGTGATTGGCAGATGTAATGAGTCTGTGCTCATGCAAATTGAAAGAGTTAACTGGAAAATAAGAGTCATTCCTATGAGGTCTGTCTCTGCTTCGACTAGGAGACACTTTATGGGGAAATGCAAACATCTCCATTGACATGGACACAGAGGAAAACTTCATCAATGTAGACTCTATTCTGCTCATCCAGAAAGGAATTAACTGGAAGGCAGCCTCTGACCCATCCATAAACAAACCCTTTCCTCAGGGTTTCTGGGAGGATGATTAAATGTATTAGATTGTACACGTGTTTTTAAATCAACCGGTGTGTTAATCATAGCTAATTTGTCTTCCTGCATTATTCTCTACTAAGTCATATTTCATTGGCCTCCTTTGAGTTATTTTATTTACTTCATTATCTTTAAAGTAAACCCTTTTTATTAAATCTATAATTAAATTTTCAGTAATTCAACCAGCATTTTATCTAATATGTAACTATTTAATAGCTCTCTGCTTCTAAAAATAGTAACATGTATAGTAGATAAATATTATATTTAATAGTTTTATATAAATACACACACACACACATAATGACCCTGCATATCTATTGTCCAAAGGTACTAATCAATTAAAAAAACAACAGAGTCTAGTATTCTAGTAATGTAAACTCTATTTTAGAGAAGTGGAAAGAACAAACCTGTGCCCATGTGAAAGCCGCTTTCAACTGTCTTCCAGTCCACTTCTCTAAACATAACTGGCTCATAAAATACGCTGATAGATTTTATGACTTTGTTAATCCTACTTATCATACATGGGAACTAACTTGACAGTGACATTACTAATACGCCTCTTTCAGTAAAACACTCCAGGAAGCTATCTCAAAACCATATGAATTTCAGGAGGACTAAAACGGCAATTTGCTAATAGATCTAGGCGTATGTCTACATGTGGGACTGATATGAAGCTATTGCTATGCTCTGTCTGGATGATCAGTAGTACAGTCTCAGGCGGCTTTCAGAATAGGCCATGCTTAGAAGGAACTTTCAAGAATACAGTTAAAAACAGTCATGAATCACACACAACATTTTGGTCAATGATGGACCACATATAGGACTGTGGTCCCATTGGAATATAATACTGTATTTTTACTACACCTTTTCTATTTAGATACACAACTACTTACCATGTGTTACAATTGCCTACAGTATTCAGTACAGTGACATGCTATACAACTTTGTAGCCTAGGAGCCACAGGCTGTACCATATAGGCTAGGTGTATAGTAGGTTATACCATCTAGGTTTGTGTAAGTGTACTCTATGATATTCACACAACAACAAAATCGCCTAAGGATGCATTTCTCAGAAGGCATTTCACATCCTGTTAAGTGACACATGACTACATAATAAGATGGCAAAACCATCAGCCCAATGACTTCTTGTTTTCTCTTTGCCAACAACAAGACTGGATGCACCCAGGTGACGTGGTGATGAGGTGGGGGTGGGGTGAGGGAGCAGAAAGTGCAGCTGTTTGGTTTTATAATGGGAGAAGGAAAGCCCCTCCTAGACTTTGTATAATGTTTGGTTTTACCGGATAGCATTATCTTAACCGCGATGACTACAAATGCTATTAGCAGTTAAAATGCACATTAAGTTATCTGGTCCTTTTTAAAACCTAATCAAACCATTTATCTTCTTAATTTCTCATAGCAACAAATTCTGATGGAAGTATCTATATTTGTCTCAATTGTACTTCTGTGGGAGAATTACAATTGACGTAAAATGTCTGTAGGGAGGTCAGATGATCACATCCTATATATACCTACAAAAATAAAATGTGGGGGAAACATACACCCCTATTTTTCTTGTCGCACTATAAAATGCAAAACAAATACTAATAGCACATTTTCAAAGGAATAAACTTACTTTCGGTGCAAATAGGACAGCATCCTTTTCTGTTGAGAATTTTGCCCTAATCAGAAGAAAAACAAATAAAAAGTTAATGTTAAAAGAAAAAATGGTCTGCTGAGGACAAATATCTTTTAAAAATCTAATACAAGATAAACCAATGAAATCAGTCCAAGCTGTACTTGAACTCAATGCCCAGATGGTGGTGATGATGTTGAAAATGAAGTTTCAAGTATCAGCTTCTAAGGCCAGGCAAAGTCATTCAGTAAACTTTCCTGTTTTTATCCTCCAAGAAATATAATACCTAAAGGGCTCACTAGTGTGATTTTTCTCACATGGAAGGAAGATGAAGACAGTCTGGACTCAACCTTTTCATTGGTATCCAAATGTAGCCCTTTAGAGACCAAGGGCACACACATAGAAATGAGAATTATCTGTCAAACTATAGATCCCTAGAAGACCTTCTTTCTGTCTTTGCTTGTTGGAGAAGCTTAAACAGTAAACTGTAATCCAAACTCAGGAATCATCAGCCCTATGGATATGGGCAATATCTGTGCTACAGATCAGATTCAGTCAGATTTCTTGTTTCAGAAAGTGGCAGGTTGTCCATGTTGAATAACTGTTATGCACTCAAAGCCAAAGAAGCTGAGAATTTTGAAACACTGGGTAATGTTTCATTACCTTTCTGGAAATACACTGCAATTTCCTACACTGCACGTCTTTTAAGTCTTTTTAATGCATGACATTTAAAGGAGGTGACGTATTCTTAGGACTCATATCAGAAAATTAGTTGTCTTATCTCCGACTCAATGGTTAATCACAGAGAAAAGAAATGTAGAAGAAGTTTAACATTTAGAGAGCACTTGTTATATAACAAACATCTTATTCGATATTTTACTTATGTTACCCAATGTCGGGTTAGTGATAAGGATTTAATGAGTTAATACTTATGACCTATTAAGATTTAATGAACATTAGAGATTTCATAATCACTGTTATTAAGATGCACAAGAACCTTATGAGCTGAGTATTTCTCTTTTTATAGGTGAAGAAATTGATGTCATGCAACACAAGGGTAGTAGAACCAAAAATCAAACCTAATTTTGTCTGACCCTAAAGGACATTTTCTTCCCCCTGCAGAGTTTTGTCCTCTTGAGTCCTTTCTCTTTAAGATAATTTAATATTTATCATCTGCTATATGCTAGACTGAGTGCTATGCATTCCTCATACTTTATCATTTAAATTTCACAATAACCCTCCACACGCGGTTGTCCTTATCCCCTGTTTACAGGGAACTAAGGAAACAGACCACGGAGAGGTTGCCAAGGCTCATGTCAAAGCCACACGGCTCACACACTGCTCATTCACTCACTTACTACTGGTCAGTTCCATCAAGAGTAGGCTTAAGTACTCAAAAAGAAAAAAATCAGATTGACTTAAAGGATTCTGGTAAATTATTGAAGATCTTTAATCAGGTCTGATTTGTTTTTGCATCAGCTAGGCCTAAAATGATACATTAAAGGCTTTGACAACTTTGAGTGAGACTTAAAACTCAGTCCCAGCCAGCCATCCCATAGTGCGGGAGCATCACGACATATTTTCATTGCCTAGAGCTCTGCTGTCAATTGTAATTTGGCACAGGGGTCTCTTTTGGTTTCTCAAGACTGAAAGCAGTTGCAGATGAAGCCAAATGAGGTCAGCTCAGGCCGAGGGAATGACGGCCCCAAGAGGATTAAGGTGCTCTATCCCAATGCAGCAGAGCCGCCTTAAAGCCAAGGCCCCAACCAAACATGACTACAATTCCCTACATCCACATCTCAGTGGAAACTTCCATCTCTCGTCTTCAGAAAATGAAAGTGGCAGTGATGATATCACTAAATTAGATGGGGGAATAAATCAGGTACAAGCTGCAAAGTCAGAGCACCTGGGTAATATGCAATTAGCTGTAAGACTCTGGTCATGCTGCAGGCTCATCCATAAGCAGGGTCTAGAAATAGCACCCACCTCAGAGGGGTGACGTTAGCATTAAATGAGATTAGCGTTGTGACTATAAAATCTCAGTACGTATTAGAGATGGAGAGATGACAGTGTCCTGATGACCCAGTCCCCACTGCAGCCCTCATAGCCCTTCTCACAAATGGCACTCCTTTGCATCTAGGGGAGTTGCAGGATGGCGGGGTGGGGAGCGGGGGCAGGACAGGATGGACAGGGAATCCAATCATAAAACCCTTCTTCCACAAGAGACATTTACATCTGGAAAAAGAGATATGCAGTAGCCAGGAAAGACAGAGCAGGGAATACAAGCTACTCTCTCTCTCTCTCTGTTTTTTTTTTTTTTTCCCCCAAAATTTCCCCAGGCAATGTAGGGGAGGGGAAGTAAGTTTTTAACAAGATTTCCATGGTAGATAGAGCCGAGTTATCTTCCAAAGATCTCCTGCGGGCCCCTGAGAAGGGAAAGTGTGAACTGGAGGAGTGGTTGGAAGGAAGCCTAGAAATAAAAAGGTGGTCCCTCAGGCAGGGGCCTTGGCAGGGGCACCAACAAGCTTTGACAAGGCGTGGAGGGGGTGGGTGGGGCAGGGAAAGGCCTCTGCTTGGAGGGATGGATGCCCCTGGCCCAAATGTGGTCTACAGTGATGGAAGGCTAATGAGACACCAGTGACATAAAGAACGTTGACCTCCCCCCGCCCTCCCCTCCCCCAGCAAGAGCACAATGAAAACTATCAATCCAGCTACAAGTGGCAAAATTCAAGTGAAGCTGGAAACTCCACGGTGGCCTGCTGAGGCTAGTTACTTGAGCCACCAGGTTGGCACAGCATCCTGTTTTTGTCTTGTAGAATAAGGAAGCCCATTATTACTAACATGTGCTGCAAGAGTTCATTAGCAGCGAGGGTTCCCAGAGGACTGGCATAAATGATGTGATCCCATTTTTCCCAATGAATATTTATAAGCAGACCGTGTTCAAGTCTACTTATTGTATCTTCTTTTTTTTTTTTTTTTCTTTTATGGGAGGCTTTCAGTTTTATGTCTGAGGCTTTTTAAAGCAAGACTAATTAGGGTGTTTTTTTTTTCTCTTCTTTTCCTCTCCTCTTTATTCAGTTGTGCAATAGCAACAGCTGTTGTTTTTTTGTGCCTCATTTGGCACTCAAGTAAAAACAGCAACTTTTGTTTATAATAATAACAGATGTGAATAAAATTAAAAGCTGTCTATAACAGAGAAGGGAGGACATGTCCTGAATATATGGATATATTTTTTCATTCACGGGAAGGTATTGAATAGGGTTGACGTTTTCCCAAAATGTATAAAACTTTAAAAGGTTTCAAGTTGCTGAGGTGAATTCAATGAATCTCATGCTTTAGAAGATAATGGTTGTTTTATTCAGTGTGCTGGAGCTATGAGTTTTTGAAAAGAGATATTTCCATAAGGATGCTATTTCCATTTGGGGCTACAACGGAGGCCAGGATTAGAGAGAGAAAACTTCAGCAAAGAAATTGGGGATGCTGTGAGGCAGGAGAAAACCCTTGTGGAAATATTAATAAACAACCACATGTTACTTTGAATGTCTATAACAGGAAAGCTCTGATTTGAGAAGGGAGAGAAAAGAGGAAAAGGCAAAAGACAGTTACGATGCTAAACAAAACCTGGCAAAAGAAAGCAAAGAAACAGATCTTGCAGGAGTTGGAGAAGTTTTACAGAATGAATGGGAGAAGTCAATAAGAAATCAGAATTCGGACAAGAGCAAAGCAAAAGCTATTTTCATGCAAGGATAAAATCTGCAAAAAGAATGAGCAAACTTTGCAAGGGGCATTTGGCTACTCAGGAATGTGGAGGCTTTGGGGGAGCTGGAGTCGGTGTTTGGAAGATGGCATGCGACCGTGCCACACACAGGACATTTCTCAAGACACTGAGGTAAAGTCGATCTGCATTCCAAACGTACCTGTGGGCAGCTACTGATGGGAATGCACTGCTTATTGCGACACTCCGTCCTGCCTTTCACACAAGCACAGATGGTACAATTGATAGAGGACCACATCTCTCCATCCTACAAGAGAGGACACAGGATCCTGTCAGCAGCTGGAGGCTGACAGGAGTTGAGGCAACAGACTGTAATCTCTCCATGGAGGAAAGCATTTCTTGCCCTGAGTGAGGGATGCCATCATTAGACTAAATGACTCAGGTGTTTGTATGTACCCAACTGATTTAAGATAAAGATCAGTGAAGATTTCAGATTGTGTGCAAGCGTGTGTGTGTGTGTGTGTGTGTGTGTGTGTGTTCCTCCTCCTGGATATAAAAATAATTATTGTGTGTTTAACCAAGGCATATTTACATCTTGTTGTCAATCATTGTTTACTTAGCTGCACCCTAGGGGAAAACCAAGCATGAATTTTCATACATGATACAATGACAGTAATCTAATTTTCCCCTGTTTGATAAGACTAAAATATTTAAGCCATCCCAAGCACCAATAGTTAATTGAGATGTCCAGAGATGGTTAATTACCAGATGTGCCATGGTTCTGGCCCATATGGGACATGCATAAAAGAGAGGCTAATTCAAATGACTCCCAGCGCTCAGACAGACACTTGATGGGCAAGTCACTGAAAATGCAGAGCTCAGAGAGAAGACTCCAAGTGCCATAGATATCCCATCCCTGCCTATCTAGTTCTCTCCTCTCAAAAAGCAGGGCAGCACTTTGGGATTCATTTCCTGGACTAGATCCTTGCTCAGACAGAAAGAGCTATTTAAGGAATTTCTTTCACTCATGAAATGTATAATCTGTGAATGCCAAATACACAAAAAGCCCTTGTACCTCTGGAGGATAGGCAGGGATGTGCATCCTTGCTTGTGGGTAAAAAAGATCACAGACAACAGAGTTGGGGTGAAAACAAAACAAGGATTCCTTCCTGAGCTTGCAGATCCAAGAAGCAGATTTTTGTTAAAAACAGAAACAGCTGAGATATTGGATGATTCCCCTACCTCTTTCCCTTCCTGACTTTTTGAAGCTATTTTAAGGACTGTCTACCCTCTAGTGCCTTTCAAGAGAGAAAGACCCGACTGAATCTGCCTTAAAGGACACCGGACTGTTCCAAGTTCTCTGAGTACACATTTCTAGGAATCCGTGTCTCCGTGAATAATTTTAAGCCTCAGTCATTTAAAGGAACCGTTTTTACAAGGTGACTTACAAGTGTATTGCAGTGGGGCGTGGTGGCTCACGCCTGTAATCCCAGCACTTTGGGAGGCCAAGGAGGGTGGATCACAAGGTCGGGAGTTCAAGGTCAGCCTGACCAACATGGCGAAACCCCATCTCTACTAAAAATACAAAAATTAGCCAGGCATGGTGGCGTGTGCCTGTAATCCCAGCTCCTCAGGAGTCTGAGGCAGGAGAATCGCTTGAACCCAGGAGGTGGAGGTTGCAGTAATCCGAGATCATGGCAATACACTCCAGCCTGGGCGACAGAGCGAGACTCCATCTGAAAAAAAGAAAGAAAGAAAGTGCATTGCACACAGCACCATAGTGAGAGTGAGGCTGTTTCATCTGGATGTTCTGGAGACAGAGGAGGAGGAGACTTTACATCAAGAGGACATATGAGCATCTCTGAAAGCCTGGTGTAAATACAACACACATGCCTCCCTCTTCACTGGGCATGATACCTTAGGTCTTTTTTTGTCCTCAATTGTTTTCTCTTTTTTAATTTATTTTATTTTATTTTTAGTTCTGGGGCACATGTGCAGGATGTGAAGGTTTGTTACATAGGTAAACGTGTGCCATAGTGGTTTGCTCCACCTATCAACCCATCACCTAGGTATTAAGCCCAGCATGCATTAGCCATCCTTTCTAATACTCTCCTTCCCTCTACCCTACCCCCCAACAGGCCCTATGTGTGTTGTTCCCCTCCCATGTCCATGTGATCCCATTGTTCGGCTCCCACTTACAAGCGAGACCATGTGACACCTCATGTCTTCTTACTGTTCCATCAGAACCAAGACCTCTCCCTCCAACTACTTCAGCGTGATAGGAAGTCTGGCTCAGTGCAGCATGCCTGCAGAGCTACCACAACTGACTTGTTTATGTGGGTCTTGATTCTCACGGGTATCATGAGGTGACACCTTCGATACACAGTGATTTGACTCCTTCCACCCCTAGGGAAAATGGACTAGGTAGGAGGTACTTTGGACAAAGCCAACCATCTTTCATTTTGAAGTTTAAATGGCCATTGCACTGTTTCCCACTTGGGGTCCTCAGAAAATAATGTAAAATGCACCTGAGATTGGTAACAGATGGCCAAAAGACAACCTTTTCCATTCAGCTGGGCAGAGCTCTCTCACCTGGCTCAACTACGTACGCTGTTCACATCCTTATCTGAATATCTTCCAAATGAAAAAATTTTTATTTGCAAAGGTAGCTTTGTGGAAAACTTCTAAAAGCATCAAGCTGTATAGATCCATCAGGATCTTGACAGGGATCATCACGTTGACAAGTGTCATTGAGCATCTCCAATGAGAAGAGGTACTCCCAGGTATTCAGGCAGGTTTTACAGGCTTAACATATTTCAGCAAAAATATAGTCAAGAAAAACATCTTTCAGACGGTTGATTCTCTGCACTTGATTCTAACTATATATGTATATATAATACTGTAATATAAATACATTCTATTAATATATGCACACATATACATTTGTATATGTATATAGAAATTATGGGATAACCCAATTTGCCTCGTGTCTGGAGCTTTTTAATTGTCAGCATAGTAATACAGGAGTTCCCACGTGCTTGTCTCATGACATACCCGGAAAATCTTGTTGCCAAATTTGCACACTTTGATGTCTTCTGGGGGCACTCGTAGGAGGCACACTTCACAGCAGCCCTTCTGGCCTTGGTCGCAGCCACCAGGGTGGGAGCACTTCTTCTTGCAAACCACAGTAGAGTCCTAGGGGCCCAAAGGCAAACTAGAAATTAAAAATGATTCTCACCTCTACCAAACATCCTACCTGGCCTTCCTTTCATAACCCATAACTGTCTGTGTCAAAGTCTGTAAGGTACCATATTTTAATGTATTGCAATAAATATTTCATTCACTTCAAAATGTGATTTGTTGATTAAGTATCTAGACCAGAATATGAGGGCACTATGAAAACTATGGCACGCAACCCCTCCTTCCCAAGGATTTATGATTTCACGTTCCAGAGACTGATGAGCCCACTCCACCAGCCTGTGGCAAGACCGCCCAGCTCCCCACGAACCACCAGTTTCCTTCTTCCTGCCCTCTACCTCTTCGCAACCTGCACTAATAGTGCTCTCTTGGGTCTCCTCCATGGCTTTATGCCACCTTTTGGAGCTTAACGTAAAGGCACAATATCTTTGGTCAGAAAGTAAAAGTTAAGAGCAAATGCACCACCTCAGGACAAGATTCCTCAAGTGTGTTCTGTGCTAACCAAGGAACTTAACGAACAGTTTCAAAACTGGACCTGGGTTCCAGACCTCTACTGGAGTGGAGTGACTTTGACCAGGCCACTTATCCACTGAAGGTGAAGAGTTGATATCATCTGTAAGTTAAAGAAGTATGATTTGATTTCAAAAAGAAGTGCTCTTCTGCCTATTGTTTCTCAGGTTTACTGTGCCTCTTAAATGTAAAATACCCGGCACATAGAAACTATTATAAACCAACTTAAATTGGAAAATAAATAATCCTTTGTCAAGCCGCATATCCTGATTTCTTGTTTAAAAACAAGGGCACTCCCTACCTCTCAAACAAGGCATACTTCACTGTAGATCTCCCTGCTTTCATTGTGTATGTTTGTGTCTGTGTGGAGAGAGAAAGCACGCTTTATGTACATATCATTAGACTGTGGTGCCTAGCACTGTGTTAAACAATGAGAATTCAAATACAGAGATGCATAAATGTACTTCTGTCCTCAAGGGGTTCTCCACAATGTAAGAAGGGAGATAACCGTGTAATCAAGCAAATTGCAATTATAATGTGGTAAACACAACTCTAGCAAAGGTGTAAAGATAGCAAAGACAAGGGGAAAGTTACCCATCCAGGTAAGTCAGGAAAGCCTCTCAGGTTGTATGACACCTGAGATAGGCTGTTATGGATGAAGAAGCATCTGCTAAACAAATTTAAAGATGGTAATAACATTGCTGGTAGAGGAATTGTCAAATTTGATGGCATAGAGACCTGAAACCATCCTGCATGCAGAAAAATACAATTGACACTTGAGCAACATGGATTTGAACTGCAAGGGTCCACTTACACTCAGAAATTTTTTCAATAGAAGTTACATCAAGTGTGCCTGCCTTTCCTGCCTCTCCTTCCACTTCCTCTGCCTCTTCTATCCCTGAGACAAGACCAACCTCTCCTCCTCTTCGGTTTAGTCAATGTAAAGAAGATGAAGACCTTTATGATAATCAACTTCCACTTATTAAATAGTAAATATATTTTATCTTCCTTGTGATTTTTTAAATAACATTTTCTTTTCTCTAGCTTACTTCGTTATAAGAATACAGTATTTAATACATAGAACATACAAAATATGTGTTAATTGACTGTTTATATGATTGATAAGGCTTTTAGTCAACAGTAGGCTATTAGTTAAGTCTTTAAGGAGTCAAAAATTAGACATGGATTTTCAACAGTACAGGGAATCAATATCCCGACCCCCACATTGTCAAAGAGCCAACTGTATTAAATCATATTCAACAGGTTCCTGCACCTGCCATGGAAATCATAAGAAACACTGGAGGGATACTAGAAAAGGAAGCTCAAAGCAGACAGAAAATAATACTGATTACTCAAAATGATTGCAGCTTGATTTTTCAAGCATTTAATATCCCCAAGATGACTGTGAATTCATCCTCTAGTGAAACACTCTTTTGGAGGAAGAGTATTAATTACACTTCCTGCTAAGCACTGAGACGTATTACCTAATCATCTCTCACGGAACCCATGAACCCGAAGCACGGCAAGTATAACTAACTCCCATTCATGGGATGCCTTGCTTTCCTGTGAGCAAGAGAATTGAGAATGTGATATGTTTCATCAAAGGCTCAGTATCCCAAGAGGAAGCTATCTCCTGCGAAATTCTTAGTGGAGAGGAGAAGTCCTGAGAATGAAGGCCAAGGCAAGAAGGGGGTGCTATGTGGTTAGCACAGGATAACACAAACCATGGGAGGAGGAAGAAGCTTCAGTAAGGTATTCTCAGGCTCAGGAATTACTCATGTTTGGTGTTCAGTGGAATGGACAGTTCAGCCCTTACCCAACCACCCCCTGAAGTGGTGCATGCTACTGAACAAAGCATGTAATCAAGAACTACTGAGCTCTAATCCCAGCTATTGACTCATAACTGACATTGAGTAGAGCTCCCCTCTTTCCCTCTCCAGACCTTTAACTATTAAAAACAAACAACAACAACCATCACTACCAAAGTGTATTCTAAACTTGTCAGACAGATGTGATTCATTAACTCACTAATGAATAATCCTAAAGTCCTCCCTGATAAATGTATTTCTTCCTGGCTTCCAAAATAAATGACAGCATAAGTATAGTCTACGAATATGTGATGTGTGTCCCTTTAAAATTCTGAAGCTGTGGAATTATTTATATAGCAGTAATTAGACTTCTGGTTGCCTTTTGAGAAAAAATGAGCAAAGCTTCGAATAAGACATGATACAATAAACAACACATAAATACTCTCTTCCTAAACTGCCAGGTTTATCTTTGTGATGAACTGTAATTCCATGCCTTCCTCTTCTCTTGAATGTGATTAAAAGCAATTTTTATTGCCAGGTGTGTTACAGAATTCATCTTGGATAATTAAAGCCAGAGGGCACTGCCATATGTGTTTGTCTGATTTTAGAAAATCCTCAGAACAGGCCCTCGGAGCCTGATTCTCATTACAAGGAGCTAACTTCTTGGTCCTTAGAAAATGATTGAGCTGCAGTTTGAGTGCTATGTGTAAATTCTTGGTGACCTTGAGTATGATTTTCCTTGTAAAATGGCATCATTAATGCTTCCTCCCAATAAATAACACACCATTGGCTTTGGTTGTGGCTGTGATGCTAACACTGAAACCCAAACCCTATCACTGCTGGACCCCAGGCTCTCAGAGCTGCCTTACCCTGCAGGTGCAAGCTGTGCAGTTATCGTACAGAAATGAGGATCCATTGTCATAAACATCACTTCGAAAGAGGCAGCTCCCAAAAGGGAGGTCAAACACTTTCCTCTGACCTAGAGAGAAACAGAAGCACAGTGTAAGTAAGACAGAATCAGGGATGTCCCATGTTGTCATCAGCGATTTCATCATAGGTCCATTATACATTCTCATAAGACCAAGTAAGGTAAGTCTGGAGCACAAAAATAGAGCCTTGGGTCAGACATGCCTAAAGGATTGCCAGAAGTCATTAGTTTGGACAAAGGTTGTTAAAAAAAGAGTTTGATTCCACAATGAAGCTTGTAAGTTCAACAAATCTATAATGTGTTCATCACAGTGAACCAAAATCACTAAGACATGAGCTCCCCTCATGAAGCTCACCGTCTAGTGAAAAGGCACACTCATCAAAAGCTGTTTCAAAACAACAGTAAAGTAAGTTCTGGAAAGAAGACGATCTAGAAACTGTGCGAATTGGGAGGTCAGAGAAGAATTCTTGGAAGATATAATGCCTGAGGAGCTTCTTAAAGAATGAGTAAAATAATCTAAAAATTGGGTATGGGCAGTGGGGGAGATGGGTGGAGGTAGGAGGAATCAAGATATTTCAAGAAGATCTCGAATGAGCAAAAAGAACTAAAGAAATAATGTTTGCTATGGTTTGAACATTTGTGTCTCCAAAAAAATTCATATGGTAAATTCGAATCACCAATGTAATGGTATTAGGAGGTGGGGTTTTTGAAAGGTGATTAGGTCAGGAGAGCAAAGCTCTCATGAATTAGATTAGTGCCCTTATGAAAGAGGCTCCAGAGAGAACCCTCATCACCATGTGACAGCAAAGTAAGAAGACACTATCTATGAGCCAAAGAGTAAATCTGCTAGCACCTTGTTCTTGGACTTCCCAGCCTCCAAGACTGTGAGAAATAAATTTCTGTTGTTTACAAGCTACACAGTTTATAGTATTTTATTAGACTAAACAGACTAAGATAGCACCTTAGTCATGAAATTACATAAAGGAATAAAGGGTGAAGCTAACTCACACAGAGGCACATGTCAAGTGTCCAGCCTTTCATAGGCATAGTATCTCTGTAGAACTTGCTTGGTTTTCCCTGATGTGAAGACTGGATTGGTGAACGAAAGGACCAAAACAGCAATCCCAAATAAAGAGTACAACCTAATTTCCTCCTTTCTTTTAGTATTTGAGTTTCTACTCCTTGAAGCACATCAAAACATTTCTGCGATGTTACTTTAATTAAAGACTAAGTTAATTCATGTTCACTGATCAAATTTCTATTGATACCACTCTTTCTTCTTGTAAAAACATTAATAGCAATTTCTGTTTATCAGTAGGCCCAATGAAATGCTCAAAATACCTAAACATACTAAATGCTGTTCCCAGAACTAGAATTGTTGGAATAACTGTTAGTGGGAGTCAAGAAAAACATGCTCTCTTCCTATCATAGCCAACCTCAAGGCCAGGATACAATATAGATGCAGAACTAAATCATTAGTTTGGTTCTCACCACCAAGAGCAAACTTGTTGGCCCTCAAAAGGTGGAAGTGAGTTATAATTTGGATCCTACATATGGACTCCCTCGTGACCAATGAGTATGATTTCTCCAGGCCTCACTGACTTCACTCATAAAATGGCATCATCAATACCACATTGCCATGTCACTACCTCTAACTATGGTGTTAATATTGAAGCATACAACCAAAAACTCTTTCATGGCTAGGCATGATTTAGCATGATGATTGTTAATTCCCCAACTAATACAGGTATTATGTGCACACCCAGGTCTTGAGTCTCTTGAACTTCCTAAGAACTGACATAGTAAATTAAAGGATTATCTGCAAAATAAAAAAAAAAAATCATTCTTTCCCTAAATCTTCCTCTAAGGAACCCAAAGAGGTCTACCCTGAAGAATCAGAAAGCTGCACACAGCCTGGATCACATAGATATTGCCCATCCCATTATAATCACTTCTGTCTAATCGCACCTTGGTTTTAGGACATTATAATAAGAAATATGACTGAGCAGTTATTTTTTGTATTTACTATAAAAATGATGGTGAAGTCATTTTTCACTGCTTTAAACATTATCATCCTTTCAATCAATCAATCAGAGATGTATTTCTGTCCTTTAATAATTTAAAATATCTCTGGTTCAGTTGAGTAATTTTTTTAATTGGGATAATCTGGTTTGCCTTTTTACTATCCTTTATCTATATGTGCTTCATGTATTTTGTAAGTGGTCTTAAATCCTTGTTGGCAAAAGGCAGAAGATAAATAAATAGATAGATACAGAGCTCTGTGTAGAAGCTTCATCCTTCACCAATCAAAATGCACCTTCATCATGGCTGAGCTCCACATTGTTTCTGCAGAGGCCCTTCTACCTCTTAGAGTTAATGACCCCTTTCTGCATTCCCATAGCCTGTTGCCTATGCTACCACTATAGCAGTCAATATTGTTCCACAGGTGGAGGAATGGCTGGATTGGTCTATTGATCAATTGATTTATTGATTGATTGACAAACAGACTCTTCAATGTGCTTATCCCCCTGAACAAATGTGACCAATCACTTCAATTCTTTCTCACTAAAATGAAAATTTTACCTAAAATTGTAAATATAAAACTCTTGAAGCAATGCCTGATGTTAATTACACATCCTGAATAAATGGCAGATGGTATGTATTATGATTATTAGAGGTGATATAATTTAAATATGAACCTGGGCTGTGTCAGTGAGAGTGCACTAGGTGCTGCTCTGTGTATATTTTCCTGTGCTGAGACTCTCCATTGAGAATGAGGAAAACAAGGAAAGGAATGTTGCAAAGGCAGAGGTATATCATGTTAACCCTGCCTAAGGGAAAATTTAAGAGCAAAACAGCACCCAATCATCTAAAGTCTAATTAGACTAAGATTTCAGCATCTAGAAAGCATCCTAGTGTTTGCTTTTTTGTCTTTGTATCTTGCTGTGTGGGGATGTTGGTTTTTATCTTCAAAGAGCATAAAATCTTACCTTAATCCCAAAGTCATAATGGTCCAACATAAGATAAAACATTCAAGGGAGTGGTTCAGAGACTTTGTGTACAGCCTGACTTCAGACATTTCCATGTCATTCCACTGGGGTCTAGCCCAACCAAAAAAGATCTCATTTGGAAGAGTTATGATTTTCAAGTTTCTCAAAACTTACTGTTCCTTTTGTAGTATGCCTTATAACCATAAATGAACAGAAAAATCTGCATTCAATACAATAGCTGTTGCTCATATGAGAAGCTTCTGAACTGACACAGCATATCCACAGTACCAGCTTCAAAGCATTAATCAAGCTTACTTATCTTTGGAGCCAGACCCAAATGTCATCCCCTTTGTCATGGCTTTCCTACTTAAGTGGCCACTGCTTCCACCATGGCCCACAGCATGATGATTTGTGCCACACCGAACTGGCTAACCCTATTCCAGGGACACTAATACACACTGGCAACCCAAACAGAACACATAGAAGTGAAAATGTCTTTAATCAGGAGCGTCTAAGCAATTCTCCTTTGCTCTTCTGTTTCACATTTACTTTAAATGTGTGTGTATGTATGTGTGTACGTGTGTGTAGCAGGTGTATGTGTATATGTGTGTTTGTGTGTGTGTAGCAGGAAGGCAATCATTGTTAGATGAAGTTAGCAGGAGAAGCCATCAAAGAGGTGAAAACTCTTAGTTTAACAAAATACCTTTATTTGTCAACTTGGTCATAAAAAATAGAATTCATGGTATGACTGTGCTAACTTGGGAATGAGAAAAATAAATCAACAGGTTGTTTCAGAGTTGAAGACAGTAAACTCTGAAAGGAAGGAGAGAGGATTCAAGGAAAAGGCATGGGCCTTAAGTGACAGGAGCTCAAATAGAAGAGACCATCAGTAAAATTGTACCGAAGGCAAAACAATTAAGACCTTTTAAGAACGAGAGTGCTTAATATCCCATATTATGTTGTTCACTATGCTTCTGTGTAAAATAATCATGCTTACTGCCTGCAAACCCTCAGTGAAATCTGCTCTCCAAGCCTTGACTCAATGGCATCACAGGATGTAAACAGATTTGAGGGGAGATGCATCTAAAAAGACAAAATGATAGAAAGAGAAATAAAAAGAAGGAAGGAAGGAAGGAAAGGAAGGAAGGAAGGAAGGAAGGAAGGAAGGAAGGAAGGAAGGAAG